>NC_060274.1:110022505-110173165 GCF_021613505.1 Equus quagga | reverse complement strand
GCGTAGTGGTTAAGTTCGCAGGCTCCAATTCGGCAGCCCAGGGTCTGTAGGTTAGGATCCCAGGTGCAGACCCACACACCACTCATCAAGTCATGCTGTGGTGGTGTCCCACATACAAAACAGAGGAAGACTGGCACAGATGTTAGCTCAGGGACAATCTTCCTCCCCAAAAGACAAAAAAGGGGATTCCTCATACAATTGTTGTGGGGATTAAATGAGTTAATACACTTAAAGTGTTCATAAGAGCACCTAGCATATGGAAGGCACACTATTATAAGTGTTTCCTACTCTTGTTATCCCCTCAAAATGCCTACCTCTGTGACTTGTAATCAGTAAACTTCTAATCAATAACTACTTGCTTCTCTGTAAACAATTTCAACAAATGGCTTTACTTAAAATTAGACCTGCTTAGGAAGTACCTTAACATGACTGTCACTGCCAGTTAAAGATACAGCAATTGTTATTAGAGAGGATTTTAGGGCACAGGTAAATAAAGTCAATCCCTTTCTCACACTTCCTATCATACAAACATATAACATCCTTACTTGCTAATGGAAGTTCAGTACCAAAACGGTTTTACAATTGAGGCATGGCACACACCAACCTGGCAGACAGAAAACTCTCAAACTCAAGCTCCATAATACTCAACTACACTCCTTCAAAGAAAAAAGTTCAGACTACCCTTCTATTATAATAGTTTAGTCCTTTAAAATAAAAACTATACTGCATAAATCAACAGAATATCATAAGGATTAAATAAGACTGCAAATGGAAGAGTCTGAAAGTTAAATATGCATTAAATACAAGTTTATGAACACATTTAAGAAAATTATAACAAATTTCTCCAATTAAACACCTGCCTTCTAACTCCAAAACTAGTGCTCTGTCCACTTCAAATCAGGGGCCGGGATAGTAAGGCAAACGTCAGAGTAAAGTTGCCATCGCACTAAATCATTCCCTGCTTGAAATGTACCATTCCTTTTTTATTCATAACTCAGACAGAACTAGTGATACCCGAGTCTCATCCCTACACTAGAAGTTTAAGCAGTGAAATCCTAGAAACAGCCTAACTCAAGAGGAGGAAAATGTCTCCAGTCATTAGATCAAAAATGCCACCCCAATTCCTGTCTGTCTGTGATCCTAACCTGGCTAGAGAAAAACGCTGATTATCCTCAGATTCAAGAATTTGTTAGCCCTGAAAACCCAAAGGCAAGTACCTACGACCACATTTCAACTCCAGCTGAGGGCTAGAATGTTTACCTGGCTCACTCCCAAATTAAAAGTTGGATTCCGGCATCAATCAGGGACACAGCCATCCAGCAGCCATCAACAGGCCACACGGCCCAGATCAGACCACACAGCACTTGGCACCCTTGACTAGACCGGATCCTACTGAAGGCCTGATTGCCAACCCTTGATCTAGCCAATAGGACAAGGGGCTGGCAGTGAAGACAGAGTCTTCTAGTCACAGCTTCATTTTGAGATTGACTGATATGACTGGAGAAATCAAATTTGAGAATTTCTGAAATATGGTTGGAAAACTTCCTTGAACATGCTTCACAGATTTAGTCACTTTATTTTTTCAGTAACATAAAAATACACTATTTGTAACTTGTTTGGTTCATAAAGTCATTCCTGGGCTTGTGAGATGATGGTCCAGGGGGAAAACCAGCTCTTGTCTTCAGGGTCTGCACAGATCTTAAAACTTTACTAAGCCAGTTTCTCTATCTGTATGCAAAACTCGAGTTAGATCTCCTCCTCCTCTCAAGATAAGCTAAAGGTAAGTAAATACTGTATGAAAGTACTTTCAGCATTTCTGAAGGAATCTGCTACAGAAAACATACGGCAGTAATGCAATGCAACTCTTTTTCACACCTAAATCGGGAATCCAGACCAAGCCGGCGCTGGAAGTCAAATTTATTCAAGACAAACTTTTCTGTCTATACTTGAGTTTCTGGGTTGGGAAACGGGTCTGTATCTATACAAATCCACTTCACAGCCATCATATAATGGAACTCTTCTGTAGCGTCCCTCCTTCCCGCTATCTCTTCCAAGAACTGCCAGCCGGAAAAGACACCCTGTGTAAATCCTACGACGTCTCCCGCCTTGCAAGGATTCAGATGGATTCCACAACTTTCCAGCCTTCCGTGACTTTGACCCCTCCTCCAGAGCGAATCACTTTTAACGACCCTACCACCACCACCACCACCTTCTCGGGAACAGTCGCTCCTTTTCTCAGCGTTACACTTTGTCCCGGCAGCAATCGACTGAACGGTCCCCGGTCTCCGGCCGCCTGGGATGACCTCAGACATCTTCACCAGCCGGCCCGCCGCCGGGACCCCGAAAGCTCCGACTCCTGCCCCACCTCCCCGAGCCGCCCGCCCCCCGAGCCCTCCTCAACCCCCAAGTCCCCGGCGCAGCATCACCCGGTTCCCCGCCGTCCTACGCGCTCCGTACCAGCCACCCACCTCGCCTCTTGCCCCCGACCTCGCTCTCCGGACCCTCAGCCCTTCCTGAGGCGGCGGCGGGAAACGCTCTCGGCCGCTGGACCGAGACTCCGGAGGCCGCGCGTCCCCCTCACCAGGCCCCGCCTGGGCCTCTCGGCTCGGCCGCCCTCCACCGCCCCCTGGCCCAGCCGTGCTGACGCCGAAGAGTAGGCAGCACGAGCCCGGAGCCCAGCACTTACTCGGGAAGGTAGGTGGAGGAGAAGGAGCTCCACTTGTGTAGCGCGTAGGGGAGAAGCCGGCACTCGGGCGCCGCAGCGACAGCCCCGCCAGCCGCCATCTTGTCAGCACCGTAGCGGCCGCCACCGACCGCCGGCCGCGCCGGGAGGAGGGAGGGGCGGGGCCTGCTCTTAAAGGGGCAGCGGCCCGCCGGGGCCGTCCGCTCGCCGGGACTCGCCTCCTTACCCCCGCGGGGAGGGGTGAGGCGGCCGAGCGTCCGCGATTTTCTCCTGGGGTCTCCGACGCCCGACCCTCCTTAATGACTTGCCCAAACTAGCACTGGAGTGTGGGCACCTGAGGGGCTCTCCGGCGGCGCTCGGCAGGGAGTGGCTAAAGGACTTTTCTCCCAAGCTGAAGTAAGGAAAAAGGCAGGAAGAATGTTATGAAAAGAAAGAAATTGTAGTGTGGGGCCAGGAAGGGGAAACTAGAAGACGAACTTGGACAGAGGACGCCTTTGCGAGTTTGGAAGCCGCTGCCCTCTCCAGTTTATAAATCCTTTAGGGAACCAGCCTCGAGGGGAATTGGAGTGGAACAGCCAATGTCCTTTCCCTCTGGAGTTGTCCTGGTTTTAAATGTCTTGTCCCGTGTTTCAGAGTCACATGGAGACTGGAAAAGGAAATGCTCGGCGTCCTCTCACCCTGTTCTGTTTTGGGTCCGCGATGCCCTTCTCACTGTAAACATTGGTTGTGAGCCATCTGGTCCTAATCCTGTGGAATTGGTCTGCTCAGTAATGACATTCCCCCACAGACCAGAAAAATCCTCACGGAGCTGGGAAGCTGTGTGTCGTCATGTTTCCAGGTGGTAAAGCTGCCCGCTTTTAACTCTGTCAGAAATTTGGCCCAAAATTTCAGAAAGAGCCAGAGAGAGGGAGAGTTTCTCGAAAAAGACCACGGGGAGAATAACAGGCTTCTGCTCTGAATGCCCTATGAGCGTTAAGCCAGCTTCTCATTGAAAAAGGTCACTTGATCTCAGTATCTGGCAACTTTAGAAAGCGCTCCCATCAAGTACCTGTTTGTCAAGGTTGGCATGTTTACTCCTTGGCTTGGCCACTGCAATTGCCAAAGTCCTCACAACTCACTGTCTAAGAGATTCTACCCCTGAAAACCCGGACACTGTCTTCATCTGCACCTGAGGATGGAAGAAATGTAAAGGGTTCCTCAGTGATGACCAAGTAAGTCGAAAGGCCTGAGTAATTGTATTCTTTTGCCGTTCTAATCATTCACCTGCCCAGGTTTCCTCAAATCCTTTCCTGACTTCCCGTTTCCACAGGGGAAAACATATTAGTGTTCTGCACTGGCATATCAGGTCAAGAATGCCAAATAGAAAAGCCACGATATGTTAGCCTTTAAAATCACATGTGCTTTGGTGTGTTACAGCATGTCGGAAAAGGATTTGCTGCTGGAGGGAATGCTATAACCCCAGTGACTCGAGCCGGGAGTCCAGAGACAGTGGGAGAGGCCAGAGAAGGTTAGTCCCAAAGATGAGTACTGGTTATCTTCGGGGGAAAGAGATACTTTTAAGGGGTGAAGATTAAGATGGTGACTCAGTTCAATTAGTTTGGGGCCCTGAATTTGCTAATTCTTACCCTAATGTAAGTAGAGTCCTTGTTCTTTTCCAGAAATAGAGGTATGGTTCCTGTGTGATCTTTTTAAAAAACACATTTAAGCTAGTTTTTCCTAAGAAGACTTTCTGTGCCTTTCAATGACTTTCCATGCCTTTGGGTAACATCAAAAGTCCTCAGCAGAGGCCTTTCCTATCCTGCCTTGATTACCTCTCCAGCCTTCTCTCTCTCTCCTTTTTCCTTTACATTCTTGACTCTAGCCACACTAAACTAACACACTGAATTGTCTCCTTTAACTTCTGTGCTCTCTCTGGCCTCCAGGGCTTAGTCTAAGCCAAGCCAGGAATACTCTCCCCCATTCTTCACCTGGCTAACTCCTGCTCGTTTTTCAGATTATTTCTTCCTGGAAAAATCATTCCTCATCACCTATTTTGGGGGTATGTGCTATTTTCTACATTTCCCTGGACACCCTGAGTTTCCCTCCTTATCTTAGCAAAAATCACAATATATTTTAATTTCCTCTTTATTTCTCATTCTCCCTCCCTAAAGTATAACTCCCGTGAAGGTAGGAGTCATGTATATCTTGTTCACAGTTGTATCCTCAGTCCTGATAGAGTGTCTAGCACATAGTAGATGTTCAATAAATATTTACTGAAGAATAAATGAATTGTGCTGAAAGAGAACTTGGGTTGCAAAGAAAAAGAATGCCAGAGCTCCTCAGACTGCAAACATCTATCCCTGAGGTATGATTGCCACAGAGTATGTAAAGACCCAGGACAGCATGGCTTTCCTACAGCACAGATTTTACAAATGGTAAAATAATTTAAAACATTCATATGTTAACATAAACACAGATAAACATATTATGATACTGAACCCAAATTTATGTAAATGTTAAAATAAAATAGAGGACTAAGGGGCCAGGCGTGAAGGCCCAGTGGTTAAAGTTTGGCACGCTCTGCTTCAGCAGCACGTGGTCAGCTCCTGGTGTGGAACCCCACCACTCATCTGTCAGTAGCCATGCTGTGACAGCAGCTCACACAGAATAACTAGAAGGGCTTACAACTATGTACTGGGGCTTTTGGGAAGGGAAAAGAAGAAAAAAGGAGAAAAATTGGCAACAGGTATTAGCTCAGGGTGAACATTTCCTAGCAAAAAAAAAAAAATAGAAGACTAAAGAAATGTTAAAATCTGCAGGAGTCTGCTCAGAGCTCAGATCTCCTAGGGATATACCTTTACCTCCTCTCCCTTTGGCGCATTGCCTTAGGTGGTGGGGTTTATTGTAAGGATACTTGGGGAAGGCCTGGAAACTATCACGGCCATTTAGTCCCTCTAGTTCCCCCACACTTCAAAAATTGGGACACATTGATGGCCTCCTCGAGAACTGGACAATGGATCATCATTTTTCAGGGACCAACAGATCTAGTGACCCAGTCACCTTGTCATCCCCTAAAAGCAATCATCTTTTACTCTCTGATGACTTCTCGGTAGGCTTCTCATAGTAAATACTTCCCAGAGAGACAACATTGTATTTGGTTTGTCACCATTCACTATAATTTTCCTGCAAAAAAAAAAAAAGCTTTATTGAAAGGCTGTGATATGCCAGGCCCTGTCCTAGATACAAGGGAGACAGGGATAAACAGAGAAGTCAGACAAGGGCCCCATTCTCCTGGAGCTTACATTCTAGTAGGGCCACATATAATAAATATAATAAATACGTCAACTAGATAATTTTAGTCTGTGTGTTTTAAGTCCTAAGAAAAAACTACATCAGAGTAATATTTAGATTGGATGGTCAAGGAAAGCTTCTCTAAGAAGGTAATATTTGAGCTAATACCTATACAATGAGAAAGTGCCAGCCATGCAAAGGCTAGATAAAAAACATTCTAGGCAGAGAGAATAAACAAGTACAATGGGCCCGAGTCAGGAAAGGGGTTGGTGTGTTCAAAGAATAGAAAGTGTGGCTGGAGCATAGTGACAGGGGGAGAGAGGAATCAGAACAAGGAGGGCCCTGACAGTCATGGTAAGGAGTCATGACATGGAATTGTGAAGAGGAGACCTGCACAGGGATTCAAGACAAGGAGTAGCATGATCCACTTTACATTTTATAAAGATCGCTCAGCACAACATAAAATGGGTTGAAAAGAGGCAAGAGTTGAAGTGAGGAGACTTGACAGGAGGTTATAATAGGAGCCAGGCAAGAAATGATGGTGGCTTGGACTAGCAGAGGAGATGGAGAGGAGTGGTTGAATTGGGACATATCTTAGAAGTAAAGCCAACTAGACTTGCTAATGAGGGAAGGAAGGCAGGAGGCAAAGGAAAGAATCAAGAATAACTCCTGGGGGCCGGCCCCATGGCCAAGTGGTTAAATTCACGCGCTTGCACAGCCCAGGGTTTCACCGATTCAGATCTTGGGCGTGCACATGGCACCGCTCATCAAGCCATGCTGAGGTGGCATCCCACGTGTCACAACTAGAAGGCCCCACAACTAAAAATACACAACTATGTACCAAGGGGCTTTGGGGAGAAAAAGGAAAAATAAAAAAATCTTTTTTAAAAAAAAAGAAGAACTCCTGAGTTTTGGGTTTGCATCACTGGGTAGACAGTGAGAGGGGAGAATTTGGCGTTGGAACAGTTTCAAGTAGAAGGAATCAAGAATTCTGACCTCAATGTACCATATAGGGGATGCCTAATAGGTATCCAAGAGGAATTGCCAAGTATCTAACATGGGGACCTAAATTGGTCAGTCTTATATCAAGCCACCTCATAGGCATTTGGACTTCTTCATATCTAATGAATCAGTGGTTGCTTTTTTTGGCTTAGGCACTGATCCCTGGGTCAGTTTTTCTCTAAGTAGCAGAGTCACCATAGCTCCAGGTATATAGCAGCTCTAGATACAAGAAACCGTCTGTGGAAGCCTTCTGCAGAAGGGGATAGAGGGCCACAAGAATAGTCTAGGGAAAGAAACTAAAAGTATACATTCAAAATCTTAGTTTCAGTCCCAGTTCTGCTACTTTTCTAGCTATGAGACCTTAGGAAGGTCACTTAACTTCTCTGAGTCTCATTTTCCACCACTATAACGTGAATTTAATAAAATCTATTCTGGGGCCAGTCCCAGTGGCCTAGTGGTTAAATTCGGCACACTCCACTTTGGCAGCCCGGGTTCAGTTCGTGGGTGCAGACCTCCACCACTCATCTGTCAGCGGCCATGCTGTGGTGGCGGCTCACATACAAAAAGAGGAAGATTGACAGCAGATGTTAGCTCAGGGTGAATCTTCCTCAGCAAAAAAAATCCATCCTATTTTCTTCACAAGAGGGTTCTGAAGATCAAGTGAAGAAAGAGTGCCTAACTTGTCTGCTGTGATATAACCTAAGTTCTCATTTAATTCTTACAGAAACTCTGAGAGATAAATACTATTATTCCCCTTTTCACAAATGAGAAAAATGAGACTCAGAAAAGTTAAAATAATTGTTTGTTATCTTGCCCCTCCAGATGTGCGGGAGAGAAGAGAATGAGGTTGGGGTATTCCCTCCCCTGACTCCCCCTCTGTAAGGTCACTCTCGGTCAACCAAAGGTCACAAGTCCTCCTCCCAAGTGGCCTCTCCATATAGCTGTCTTTCATTCTGGGTTCCAGTAACCACTCCCTCCCCTTGCTCCCTGTGGTTTCCCGGTATGTTCTTAGATTTTTGTAAATAGTCTGTTTATTAAACCTCTCAAATTGCCCAATTTGAGAATGTCATCTGTTTCCAGCTGGGACACTAACTGATACAGTAATGTATCCAAGGAAATATAGCTAGTCAGTGATAGAGCCAGAATCTCTTTGGTTCAAAGGCCCCTCCTGTTTGAATCCCATTCTTCTAAAGTGGGAAGAGACTTGGTAAACTGTAAAGTACTACTTGAATATAAGATATCGTCAAATAATAAAGAACACCAGAGTTGAAAAGCAAAAGTGATACAGCTAGTTTTATTATTTCAAGGCACAGGAACACACCAATTGGCTGAGGGGGAAAAGAAGATGTTTTTAATTGTTAGGCAGGGGTTTCATGGTTGTTACATTAATTAAAGATTGAAACAAATACTCTAAATAGGCTGGAATAAATCTGCAGTTCTGTACATGATTGGTTAAAACAAGTGCCATACTTCCTTGGTCAGGAAAAAAAATCTTCAGCTAGGTCCTGTAAGGGTCTTACTTTTTAGCTTACCAGGGTCATTCAAAGTTCACTGTTTATTTAACGGCTTTAGCTGGTCAGGAGAGTTGAAGCACAACACACTATTCAATGTGTTATCTCCTAGGCAAGCTCTGCTGTAAATGGAAGAATTTCCCTTTACAATATTGTCACGCAACATATGAAGAAACTAATACCCAAATATGTTAGATGTCATGTCTAAGGTCATTTACACAACTGGGCTGTTTGCAGATCTGAATGTAGAACCCAAGTACCTAATTCTCAATTACTTTTTCCTGATATAATTAATGGGAACTTTTTAGATCTACACCTACATTATTCTTCTTCAAATCCTCTATAACTATCACACAGTGGATATTCAAGAAATATTTCCTGAATTGAATCTCTTGGTTCCTGCTGAATTTCTTCTTACTAATTATCTTAGTTTAGGCTGTTATAACAAAAATATCATAGATTGGGTGGCTTAAACAACAAATAATTATTTCTCGCAGTTCTGGAGGCTGGGAAGCCCAAGATCAAGACACCAATAGATTCAGTATCTGGTGAAAGCTCTCTTCCTAGTTTGCAGACAGACACCTTCTTGCTTCCACCTCCAGACCCCCGAAATGCATATCCTCACATACAAAATACATTCATTCCATCCCAACAACTCCAAAAGTCTTAGCTCACTCCAGCATCGACTCCAAAGTCCAAAGTCTCATCTAAATACCATCTAAATCAGATATGGGTGAGACTTATCCTGATTCAAAATTCCTCTCCAGCTGTGAACCTCTAAAACCAAACAGACATCAGATAGACATTCCCATTCCAAAAGGGAGAAAGAGGAAAGAAGGAAGGGATGATGAGTCCCAAGCAAGTCTAAAGGCTAGCAAGGCAAACTCCGTAAGATCTTAAGGCTAGAGAATAATCCCCTTTAGCACCATGCTCCGCCTTCTGGACTCCCCTGGGGTGGTAGTCCTGCCCTGGCAGCTCTGCCAGGCCAGGGCTCTCCCAGGTGGTGGCCACACCTCCAAGGCTCCAGGCTTCTCTGCCCCCACAGCTCCTGGCAGCTTCACCCCCAGGGCTTTGGGTGGAAGCCATCTGGCCCGTTGAAACTGAGGCAATGCCCTGCCTCCTCATCTTTTGAAACAGTGGAGGCAGCCCTGATCTCTGAATTGCCTTCATGATCATTCTTCCCTTGTCTTGAAGAATAACTTATGTCCCAACCTACATAGCTCTATGGTCTCAGTCTTGTAAAATCCAAGAAGTCCAACAGCCTTCCTTTATTCCATCTCATCTCTGTCTCCTTCAGTTCAAACCTGCTGTGTTCCCGCTGGGGTGGCTGATTAGGTCTGTGGTGCACATCCACACTGATCTCCTTATCAAATGATCAATCAGCCACACTCTTATTCTTCTCTTCCAAACATGCTTTCTCATTTTTTGTAATATGGACAGGCTGAGAATTTTCCAAATCTTTAAGTTCTGGTTCCTTTTTGCTCAACAGTTCCACTGTCAACTCATTTCCCTCTTCTTGCATTTTGCTATAGGCAGTCAGGAGGAACCAAATGGCTCCTTCAACACTTGGCTTAGAAATCTCCTCACCTAGATATCCAGTTTCATCACTTGCCAGTCCAACCTTCTACAAAACACTAGAACACAAATACAATTCAACCAAGTTCTTTGCCACTTTATAACAAGGATCACCTTGCCTCTAGTTTCCAATAACATGTTACTCATTTCTGTTTGAGCCAGAATGGCCTTTACTATCCATATTTCTACCAACATTCTGTTTGTGATTATTTATATATTCTCTAAGAAGATGGAAACATTCTCTCCAGCTTTCCTCTTCTCTTTCTGAGCTCTCACCGGAATCGCCTTTAGGTCCCTTAATGGCAGTATTGACTTTTTCTGGAACGCACCTCAAAAATCTTCCAGCCTCTGCCACTTACCCAGTTCCAAAGCTGCTTCTACATTTTTAGGTATTTGTTACAGCAGCACCCTCATTTCTGTGTACTAGTTTCTATCTTAGTCAGCTTAGGCTGCTATAACAAAAATGTCATAGACAGGAAGGCTCAAACAACAAACATTTATTTCTCACACCTGGAGGCTGGGAAGTCCAAGGTCAAGGCACCAGTAGATTTGGTGTCTGGTGAAAGCCCTATTCCTAGATGGCTGCCTTCTTGCTGTATCCTCACATGGCAGAGAGAGAAGAGCTCCGGTCTCTTCATCCCCTTATAAGGGCACTAATCCCATCAGAGGGGCTCTACCCTCATGACCTCATCTAACCCTAATTACCTCCCAAAGGCCCCATCTCCAAATACCATCACATTGGGGATTAAGGCTTCAACATATGAATGGGGGAGGGGGCACAAGCAGTCCATGGCACTAATTTATGATTATATTTTTTTAAAAAATAAAAGGAATTAGCTGAGGGATCATCTATAGATCAGAAGACTGGAAAGAATTAAATGCTTGGGGGCTGCCAATCCGTCTTTGGTCAGTAAATGAAGAAAATCACCATGGGGATTAGAGGAGTGAACTTGCCCCAATATAATTCCCATTAAACGTTTCTTGCACACCAGGAACTTACATCCATTATCTCAATTAATCCTCACAACAGCCCTACAAGTAAACTCAGATTCTTGGAGGTTAAGATTTGCCAAACTCATGTGTGCCCTCTCTATTATACAATTCTCAAATATATGCATTCCTATCACTCTGGGATTCAGGATTCAGAATTCAGCAGGCCAAGAGAAAAAAATCCGATGTATTCCTAAGGCTCTGCCTCAATCTTCTGTTCTCTCATAGTTTTCATTTTAACTCATTTCAACTTTGTTATTGTTGTTGGAAATCATTTATTTGAGCACAACACTGCCGAAAGGAGCAGATGAAAAGCAAATAGCAATGTTTTGTTTGTTAAGTAAGGGGATATCCCTTTTATTTTCTATGACAAAGGAACTTCCCCCAGCCCAGTCAGTGGGGTTTTTGCCCAAGTCACAGGTGAACATTAAAACTAGTTTCAGGTATGAAGCTCGGGTCTGTCTTCTCCCAGGAGGTGGCAGCAGCAGCAGCAGCCACAGCCTCAGCCTGCTGGAGAATTAGACAATTCATCCTTTTGCCTGTTGGCATCCAAACCTAGAAATTCCTGCTTCCAGAGACCACTTTATCCCTTCCTTGGTTTGCTGAGCTTGGTTGGAGCCGGGGCAGAGGGAGTGCAGGAACTGGCAATGATTCCTCTCATTAAGTGCCTAGTTTTTTGTAAACACTTTGGTCTGAGCTGTGACCTTGAAGCATGTGTGAAGGAGGATCAGGAAGTCTCTGGCCAGGAAAAAGAGCTTCAAAAAGAAACACATAGTAGCTTAAACACTTACCTCCACACAGGCATAAATCCAGAGAACCCCAGCTTATGGTTTGGTGCCATACAAAGAATATAGATTCTAGACCTGGCCTCCCAGCTACCAGCCAGCTGACCTTGTCATTGAATCTGTCAGAGCTGCAATTTCCTCTTCCACCCAGTGTGGACGAGATGATCTTTAAGCACCTGCTAAATCTTAAATTATGAGTTACTGCACTTTTATTTTCTGGATTAGGTAGGGTTTGGCCTTCACCCTTTCAGAATTTTAAAAATCCCAGACACAACAAAGCACTCCTGGTTCCAAGTTAATCCCAGGTGAGCACGTATCCTGGCGAACACTGCTAGCTGCCTAGGAGGTGGGCAGGAATCCCAGGAAATGTCTGAACACCACACAGCTATGGATGAACTGTCAACTGCTGGGGGTTGCTTTGCAAATTACTACATCTACACGAAGCTGACAAAATAATATTCCAAAAAGCAATTAACACTGATTTCTAGTGTATTTGGAACAAAAAGCCCTTTTGGGAAAAGTGAAAGTATTTTAGAAAAAAGTATCGCAGACCTCTGGGTATGTTTAAGGTTAAGGGGATCCTTAAATCGGGATCTGTCAGTGCTTTTGTCCCATTACCATAGTCGGGGCTCAACCTGGTCTTTGTGATGGAAAAAACAGAACTAGTTCTTCTCATTTCCCCCCTACTTTGTCCTGCTTGCTCTTACCTTCACTGCCTGGACTGCTTAAACTTTCATCCATTCATTCAGTAAACATTTATTGGGCAACTACTATGTGCCAGGTGCTCGGCATACACCTAGCAATTTAGGAGTTCACAATCAAATAGATATTAAACAGTTTAATACACAAAGCATTCAGAAAGGGTTAGCATATAAAATATAAGGTAATAATAGTGGTGGTTAGCAGTAGCAATAGCAGGCCAAAGGCCAAATATCATATTTCCTAATTAAATCTATCCCAAGAACATAGTAGAATCATCTAGAGATAACCCCATAGTCCTATCGGTGTTGGCCCCTGTGGGTCTGTCAAGGCAACCCTTTCTTCCTTTTTCACATGAAAGTCATCATATTAGAATCCCTTCTGGATTAGGAAGCTTTGTATCCAGGCCACTATAAATGGGAATATATATATGTTATGTGCCATGAAAGGATCAGGCTGACTGGGGATAGCTTCTTCGTCTACCTTTTCCCCTTCAGGATATTAGTACAGGTAATGGGCAGGTTAAACAAGTTTCAGTGTTGCTGAAACAGAGGGAACTAGATAGAGGGAACTGGGGAATGACAGAAATAGAAGAGCATGATGATAGCAAATTCTAGATGGCTCCACACTAGAAAAGAGAACTAGATTCAGCTTGGAGAGCAGGTCAGAGAATAAGGGAACACAGGGATGTCCAGTGGGACAAAGGACTGACCTGAGCTATATAGTACAATAAACAAGCAGGAAAGAAGCAAACCGTCTCTCCTGGTTCCCCATCTCCCATCAGTCTGAGGAGGTCAACTGAAGTTTGTCTTCAAAGAGTCACCAGATGCCCTCAGAATGTTGGAATCAGGTCAAATCATTTCTCAAACGCAAATTTTTATAGAGACCTTTCTTATCATGCTGATATTTTTTATTTATTTCTTCCCATATATTTCCAAGTAAGCTCAAAAAGATCTTCTCCCCTCACCTCTATAACCAATTTTCAGCAATGCCAGCTACTAAATATATAACGCAAAAGTTGAGAACCTCTGGCCTTGGGCCTGATTTTATGCAATTTAATGTTTGGGTCACTGCTCTCACTGCCCAAAAACATAACCAGCATTATAATAGGATGCTCTGATGAGCACATTGAGAGGGAAGCCTCTAAGCAGTGATCCTCACTCTTGGCTGCATATTGCAATTACATGGGGAACTTTTAAAAATCCCCACACCACATCCCAAACCAATTACATATTAGGGGTGAGACCTAGGCATCAATGTATTTTTTAAGTTCCTCAAAAGATTTCTGTGTGCTGCCAAGGTTGAGAACTTTTTTCCCTTAAGTCTCAGAATAGTGGCAGGCAGGAAGCTGCCAGCAATTGACAGCTGTGCTCTCCTCCTCCCTTTGGAATTTCTCCTGAGAAGTCAGCATCCAGAAACCAGATACTGCAAAGGCAGCTAGCTTGGACACCCACTTTGTAAGGTTTCCATTTTGACTTTCCCATCTTATCCACCAGATCTACAATTAAAATCATTTGAATACTTGGAGTTGTGAACAGTGGTTAATCAGTATTTCAAAAAGAATTGGTAACAGGTGATGGTGGTGTAAATGCCACACTCGAGAGATCCCACATTCATCTTAAAAACAAACGTAAATGCTTTTGTTTAAATCTCCCACACTATCCCCTCTTTCCTCTCCTTCTTTATCCATTTTTCTCCTCTGCCTCTCGCTTCCTACCTAGCTGTCTCCTTCACCTGTTCTCCCACCCTATCATTCTTCCTTATTCCTCTTACCCCTTGTTTATCTATTTCCCTCTTCACCTCCCTATTCCTTGTGCATCTGACTCCATTTCGTTTACTCTCTATTCTCTCCATCGTCCCCACACACACACATTTCTCTCCTCTTTTATCATCTTTCCCATTTGCAGTTCCTTAATTGATAACGCTATAGAGCAAAACGATTGTCAGATATTTATAATTATTAAAGAAGATATTTTATTGTTAATTTTAAAAGCAGATAAGTTCTGAAAATGCTATATTTCTCTCTCCAAGGAGGAAAAAAAAACCTTGCTCATAGTTAGCTCTCCTTAAATACTAAATATAATCATTTTCTTATAACTTCCTGTATTGGTCCCAGATTACTTTTTTTCACGTAGTTTGATCCTCAATAGAAGAATGGTTCTCTATTCTTCCATAATCCTGACAACAGCAGCTGACATCGATGTAAAAAGAGAAACAAGCTAAAAACATTAGTTGAGTGTATGCACCCCGAATTGCATATTCAGTTGCAAAATCCTCCTCATCATTATTATTGCAATTGCAGAGGGGAGGTATTCAAATAATTGTTCAAAGTGTCTTCTTGAGGAAATAACTAAGTCAGGGCCAGCTGTCACAAACCAACCTATAATAATAATCCCGTATGTGCATCTTGAGTATTCATAGCAACTCTACAATAACAAATTTGCGCATTCATCTAATGTCCTTAAACACCCTAAAAAATAACAAACAAACCTTGATCAGAGCCAGTGTCTCACTTGGTAGTTGACCTGTGTTTTTAAGCAGTTCTGGAACAACCTCAGAATCATAAACCAGCAAACAGAAATCGCATCATCGATTCAATGACAAATCGGAGTGGGTGGTCCAGCATCTACCGCCTATGTTATGGCAACAAATCTAGGTACATGAGTAGACTGGAAACCAAGTAGGTAGATCAGCAGACAACTGAAAAATTTAGGAGAAATATCCACAAAGATGGGCATGTTTTATTGACTTGAAATTTGTAAACAAATGAGCACTGTGAGAAAAGAAGGAAAGTCTTGTTTTTAGTTTACTTGTGAGACCAGCCAAAAGTATTTGAGATTTTCTCTTCGCAAGATACAGCTGTGAAATGACTAACAGGAATTAAGTAAGCCTGCACCAGGAACTGAATGTGCCACTCCACTGGGAACAGAAAATGTTCCCCTGATAGAGGCTGTCCTCTCAGATTAGTACCTTGGATGTTTTAAAGAGGATCAGCCAGACACAAATATAGTGCATTTATTAAGAACAAGAACCATCCAAAGGCCTTTGCAAAATTTCCCCATATCTCAGCACTTTTGAATCATGTTTCTGTCTCTTTTTTTTTTTTTTGCAATTAGGATAGATTTTTTATTACGAGCTTCTAGAAACCAGCATTTTTCTTTTGTTTTTTTTTTTTTTTTGAGGAAGATTAGCCCTGAGCTAACTACTACCAGTCCTCCTCTTTTTTGCTGAGGAAGACT
The DNA here is from genome assembly GCF_021613505.1 of Equus quagga. Taxonomy (NCBI): domain Eukaryota; kingdom Metazoa; phylum Chordata; class Mammalia; order Perissodactyla; family Equidae; genus Equus; species Equus quagga. The sequence continues at coordinate 110,157,411 of NC_060274.1, read as the reverse complement.
GGCCCTGAGCTAACATCCGTGCCCATCTTCCTCTACTTTATATGTGGGACGCCTACCACAGCATGGCTTGCCAAGGGGCGCCATGTCCGCACGCGGGATCCGAACCAGTGAACCCCCCGGCCGCTGTGAAGCGGAGCATGCGCACTTAACCGCTGCGCCCCCGGGCTGGCCCGTCATGTTTCTATCTTAACCTCCATGTTCCTGAAGAAATGCAAGAAAGAGGGAAAGGGAGAAAGAAAATTTCCTACCTCACTGGTTTTTCCTTGCTGGGCTACTGTGGCTTTCCAATAGGAGTCTCGCCAAAGGCTTGGCCTGAGCAATTTAAGAAGAGTGAATGACCCCGGACTGCTTAAGAAGGTTGGTGCCTGCTCTGATTCAGCCCTCTTAGGTTCTAAAAATCATACACCTAGTTGCAGTGGCTCAATATTATTTGCATATTTGCATCCCCAGATAAAATCAATTTGCCCACACATAGCCTCATCCTGTTTCAGTAATTACACTATTTTCTACAAAAGGATCAGAAGCGGCACCGATTGACATTTTCAAAGTTGTTTCAAGGCACAGTCTATGCACTTTTTTTAATTTGTAAAAGGAAGATACCAATATAAAAATAAATTCAAACTTCAAAAAAGTTTAAAACGGAAAGAAAAATCGCGTTCCCACTCTTATCCCATGGTAAGCACTGTTAACTATTTCTTGTGTATTCTTTCCACATAAGCATGTATAATGTATGCACCATCTTTACACAAAGCAGATCATATAATATACAGCGTCCTATTGTGAGATCATAGAAAAAATATATTTTCATTTATGCCCTCAATTCCAGGAACAGAACTTCCAAAAACTCTTGTAAATTCCTAAGTAATAAGAGCACTAGGATCATCTTTTGTTCTAATATTTGGTCTTTGACCCCGCTTCTTGGCACAGAGTTCCTAAATCCCTTTGAATTTCCTGGGTGATAGGAGTGTCTTTTGTTCTGGTGAGGTGGGCTCCTGGATGGGGCCTGGTCCCCAGAAAGACCAAGCCGTGATTAGAAGCTTGGAATTCTCAGCACCGCCCCCCCCTCAATTCTCCAGAGAGGGGAGAAGGGCTGGAAATGGAGTTAATAATTGATCGTGCCTAAGTGATGAAGCCTCCATAAAAATCCCAATAGTATGGGATTCGAAGAGCTTCCAGATTGGTGAACACAAACACACCGGGGGAGTGATGCAGCCCAACTCCACAGGAAGAGAAGTTCCTGGCTCAGGACCCTCCAGACCTCACCCTAGTTCTTCATTTGTTCATCTGTATCCTTTACATTATCCTTTATTATATAATAAACTGGTAAAAGTAAGTAAGTGTTTCCCTGAGTTCTGTGAGCAGTTCCAGCCAATAATCAAATCCAAGGGGTGGGAGGTCATGGGAACCTCTGCTTGGTAGCCAAGTCAGATGGATGTTGTGGGTAACCGACAGATCTGCTACTTGAGATTGGCACCTGAAGTTGGGTGTGATCTCATGGGACTGAGCCCCTAGCCTGTGGGATCTAACTCTATCTCCAGGTACATTGTGTCAAAATTGAATTAAATTGTAGGACACCCAGCTAGTGTCACAGAGAATTGCTTGGTGTGAGAAAAACTCCCTCACATCTTGTGTCAGAAGTGTTGTGAGTGTGGTAGTAGTGTGAGAGTAAAGGAGAGACACACAGGAGGAAGATTGAGCTTTTCCTAAACACCTATACTTTACTTTATTCACTTAATAACATACAGATATTTCCATGTTGGCACATATAGATCTTCCAAGATCTTTGAATTGTTGGATGTACTATTTATTCAGTTGTTGCCCCATTGAAGAACATTTAAATTATTTCCACTTATTCTTATTATAAACAATGTTTCCATGAATATTCTTATACATTTGTCATTGGGAACTTGTATGACTCTGCAGTATAAATTCCTTTAAATGTAATTGCTAGGTCAAAATATATGTACATTAAAATTGGGTTAGCTGTTCCCAGATCATAATCCCAAAATAGTTCCAATCTCCATTTCCATCCACAGTTTAAGTTCACTTATACCCTTTCTAAAACTGAGTTTTATCAAACTTTTAACTTTTCGTCAATCTGGCAGGTAAAAATGGTATCCCATTGTTGTGATTTGCACTTTTCTAAGCACTGATGAAATTAAATGCTTTTTCTAAGTAGTTTTCACCATTCTTTTCTTTATGAAATATTTGTTCATATTCTTTGCCTATTTTTCTGTTCATTTTTTTTCCTAATAAAACTGTAAGATCTCTTTATATAATAAAGAAATAAGCACTTTTTCTCTTGGGTTGCAAATAATTTTTTCTATTGTGCCATTTGTCTTTTGTCTCTACAGTGTTTTCTTGTTGTTGTTGTCATATTTGCTTTTACCATATAAAAGTTTTAAATATTTTACACCAAAGCATTTATCAGCATTTTCCTTTTTGGTTTCTGAGTTTTGTCTATGTTTTAAATATCAGCTCTCTTGCAAGATGGGTCTCTTTACAGCTGCCACTTTAATTCACCAGGGCTTGATTTGAATTCCACTACATCATATGGGACAGATTAAAAAATTAGGTTTTACTGTGGGAAGAGGAAACCTGCAAAGTCAAGGTCATTAAGAGAAGGGAGGGCACAGAGACCCCATCCTCTTATTGTCCCTGGCTGACATGCTGGCCTCAGAATGGTTTGTGTTCCCGGGAAGGGAACTCTGTCGCTGTTTTGATCTCCTTTTTGTACAGAGCAAGTGTGAGAGTAGCCTTATCAGTGAAAGGAATAATCAGACTATCTTGGCACCAAGCAGCCTGGATTCTGGTGCCAGCTGTTTACCAGAGTTGTCTAGGAAACACACACACGCTGCCCAGCACCTAGACTTTTGGTGCCTTGGGATGTTACACAAGAGAAAGGAAGCCAGAGGTCCCATGGGAAGCTGAGCTTGTGTACAGTTCCTCAGGCTGGGAAATGCCCCCTTCCTCAGCCCCAACCCCCCATACCTGGTTTGAGCTAGCTCATTGTCCAGGCAACACAGAATTAGCACCCAGATTCGTTTAGAACAAGCCTGCTCTTTGCATCACATTAAATTGGTAAGAAGTCAGGTGGTAGAGATGAGATTAATTCTTTTTTACTCCTAACTTTTTATTTTGAAAATTTTCAAACCCACAAAGGTCAAAAGAATGATATGATGAATGCCCCTATACTCTTCATCTAGATTCACCAATTGTTAAAATTTTGTCAACTTTGCTTTATCTCTTTCTATAAATATACATTTTTATCCACTGAAGCATTTGAAAGTAAGTTGAATACTTTATGACAGTTCACTCAAAATAATTCAGCATACATTTCCTAAAAATACAGGCATTCTCCTACATAACGCAGTACGATTTCAGACCTAGGGAAGTTAATGATTCAATGTCTTTAATTCCATATTCTAATTTTTCTAATGGCATTTGACTCTCTCTCTCTAGGCTAGTGCCTCAAGGTGGACATTTAGCAATGCTGGAGATACTTTTGATTATCACAACGAGGGGTGCTTCTGGCATCTAGTGGATAGAGACCAAGGATGCCTGCCAAATATCCTACAATACACAGGCCAACCCCCAACAACCAAGAATTATCTGGTCCAAAATGTCAGTTAGTGCTGAGATGGAAAAACCTTGTTCCAGTCCATCTAGAATAGTCTCCTCACTTTTTTGTTGTTGCTGTTTCTCATGAGACTGACTCGCAGTCTCCAGACCATTTGTAATGTAGAATATCCCACACTCTGGATTTTTCTCATTGTTTCCTCATAATTAGTTTCCACTTAAATGTATTTGGCAAGCATATTACCTAGAGTATTCTAACAGTTAGCTATTACTGCATAACAACCCACCCCAAAACTCAGTGGCAAACTATTAACAACGTTTGGCTAGGTAGTTCTGTTGATCTGAGCTGGGCTCAGCTGATTTTGGCTAGGCTCATTCATAGATCTACAATCATTTGGCAGATTGACTGGGGGCTGGCTGGTCTAGGATGACCTCAGCTAGGATGACTGGGCTCAGCTCCATTTGTCTATCACACTTAGCAGGCTAGCCCTGGCCCATTCTCATGTAGGAGGCAGGAGACTGAAATAGAGTGGAAGCATGCAAGGTCTGTTGAAGCCTAGGCTTAGAATTGGCGCTCTATCACTTCAATTGCATTGTGTTGGCCAAAGAAGGTAACAAAGCCAGCCTAGATTCAAGTAGTAGAGAAATAAACTCTTACCTCTTGATGGGCATTGCTACAAAGTCACATTGCAAGAGGTGTGGTTAAGGGAGAATCTGGGCTTATTGCAGTCTATCAAAGTGATATTGTAACCTCTTATTGTATGATATCAGGAGGTATATAATGTCAGGTTATCCCCTATTCATGATGTTAAGTTTGATACTTGATTAAGTGGTAACTGACAGAGCTCTCCTTTGGAAAACTCTATCTTTCATATCTGCAGAATGACACTTTGAGGTACTGTGTCTATCCTGTTTTCCATTGTATTAGTTTCCTAGGGCTGCTATAACAAAGTACCCATAAATTGGATTGCTTAAAACAACAAATTTATTATCTCACAGTGCTGGAGGCTAGAAGTATGAAAGCATTGAGTTGGCAGTTCCTCTGAAACCTTAGAGGAAAATTCCTTGCCTCTTCCAGTTTCTAGTAGCCCCAGACATTCCTTGGCTTACAGCTGGAGCGCTTCACTTCAGCCTCCATCTTCACATGGCATTCTCCCTGTGTCTTCACATGACCATCTTCTTATAAGGACACTCGTCATATTGGATTAGGGTCCCATCCTACTCCAGTATGACATCATCTTAACTAATTACATCTGCAGTGACCATACTTCCAAAGAAGATCACATTCTGGGGTTGTGGGGGTTAGGACTTCAACATATCCTTTTTGGGAAACATAATTCAACAGTTAACACTCATCAACCCTTCACTCAAAGAGATTGAATCAGTTATTACGTTGGGAATTGCATAAGTGTTTTTCTTAAGCCTCATCATTTCTTCGACATTTATTAGCTGGCATTCTTCTGAGAGGAAGAAGATTTTGTTTTCATATTCCTTCCCCATCTCTTCTTTCCTCCCTCCTCCCACTTTTTAATCACTTTCAATGTGTGGCTGTTTTCTTTTTATACAACTATCATTTTTATACAACTATACAAACAAAATTTTGGTGATCAAATTGTCTCAAATTTGGCTAGTGAGAGCCCATAAAGTCAACTCTTGATGAAGAAAAGTACAATAAGTATTTAAACTTCTATTAAATTTAAAATTCTTCTTTTTAAAATGTGGCTACTCCCACTAATCTATCCCATAGGACCTACTTTTACTATCCAGTTAAGTCAGGGCTCATATTTTTTCTCCCTGGGGCAGCTCTGTGACTGTTCCCCACGGGAGAGGTGTCACCATCATTCCTAAAGTATAGCCATAAAAAAGCTGTCATTTATTGAGTATTCTGCTTACGTATGTTATTTTAATTATCACAATAACTATGCCTAAGTAATTTTACTATATATCACAAATGAGAAATCTGAGGCTTAAAGCGAGATTCTGGAAAGAATATAGATTTTCCCAACTGATGGTTTGAATCCTGGCTCTATCACCTATTTGTATGTGATTTGGGGCCTCTGTAGGCCTTGGTTTGTTCATCTGTACTACGGCAAGGATGGTATTTGCCTCAGAGGTTTGAGCTCAGCAGCTCACCTAACCTAGAGTAGGTGTTTATTGGTTCCCTTCTTTCCATATTCTGATGACAGGCCATGACTTCTAGGTCATGTTGGATGAATGACAGTGCCACAGAGTCCACTAGCAATTAATCAGGAGTTGACCCATCTCATTAATTCAGAGTACGCTCATTAGGAATTAAAGATAGCTTGACCTAAGTTTCAGCTAAAGTTTAGCTTTAAATATCTTTGGGGGGCAGAGTGGAAAAGAGTTTGCTAATCAATGTCTTAAAATACACAATATTTGTGGAAAGAGATCCTATCTATTGAACTCCAGAGAACAACTTTTGGGGAGATCTTTTGCATTTTACATGCACATTAGAAAGCTCATTTACAAATCAGTCTTCAAAATAGACTCAACTCTGATCACCTGAAAATAGTGCATCCATTCATTCCACAAAAAGTATTGAGCACCTACTGAGTCCCATGAAATGTTTTAGGCACTTGGGATACATCAGAGAATGAAACAGTTATTCCTGCCTTTGTTTGCCTTCTAGTTGAGAGAAATAGGTGAAAAACAAATAAATTTGCAAATTGTATAGAGTATTAGAAGTAGTTAAGTGCTTATGAGAAAAATTAATGAAGCAGGGGTGTACAGGAGGGGATTACAGTTTTAAATAGAGTTGTCATCTTTTAAAAGGTGATATTTGAGCACAGACTTGAAGGAGGTGAGGAAATTGGCCATCTGGGAGAACAATAAATACAAAGGCCCTTGGGCAGGAGTGCGCTTGGCCTGCTGGAGGCACAGCAAGGAGGTCAGTGTGGCTGGAGTGCAATGAATGAGGGGAAGTATTTTATTTATCTAACAAACTCTTAAATAGCCCTTACTAGTAGCATGATTTTAAGCACTTAAAGAATATTAACTAATCCCCCCAACAAGTATGTGAAGTGGATACTGTTTTTCTCTTTTCCAGATGGGGAAACTGAGGCACAGGAAGGTTAAATAACTGCCCCTAGATCACATAACTATCAAGTGATAGAGCTAGGACTGGAGTTCAGGTAGGCTGTCTCTAGAGACTTTTGGTGCTTTCAAGCACCAAAATACGCTGTACTGCCTGCTTGTAATAGGAGATGAGGTCCCATAACTGGGTATTAGATCCCATAGGTCATTAAAGGCCATTGGTAAGGATTTGGGTTTTTATTCTGAGTGATATGGATGTTGAAGAGAAGAGGGATATGTATTTGTTTTTGTTGTTCCAGAAATTTCCAAAGCATTTACATACTTTTGGTATGTATTACTCTTGGCATTTAATATGCTTATGTATATTCAAAAGGATTTCAATTTATGGGAACAAAGAAAATTTGATATGTATGATTTAGAGATGACATCCCATCAAATACCATTTGTGTAAGAATAATCTCTTCTTTTTTTAAAGTCTGACAAGAACCTCTTTACTGTGTAGATCTAGCAACACTTAGGTACTTGGCTGTGTTTTCTTGGGGCACCAAGGCAAAGGTTTGACAAAAAAACTTTGTTTTCCTATTTTGAAGGGGAAAAAAAATTTATAGGACCAAATAGGCTATTTAAGATACGCCCTATTGGGGCCAGCCCCGTGGTGCAGCGGTTAAGTGTGCACGTTCCACTTTGGCAGCCCGAGGTTTGCCAGTTTGGATCCCGGATGCGGACATGTCACCACTTGGCAAGCCACGCTGTGGTAGTCATCCCATGTATAAAAAGTAGAGGAAGATGGGCACGGATGTTAGCTCAAGGCCAGTCTTCCCCAGCAAAAAAGAGGAGGATTGGCAGCAGATGTTAGCTCAGGGCTAATCTTCCTCAAAAAAAAAAAGATACATCCTATCTACAGACCAAAGATGATGGATTGGTGGTGCTGCCTTCTTGGGGCTTAATGTGTCAGTACCCTGTAGTGGGCTACCCACCTTCACTGGGGCTCCATGACCTCGGACGCAGAATGATCCAGAGGCAACTGCCCTTAAGAGTAATTTAAGACTCAGGCTCACGCCACCCACCCTGCTCATGGAACATTTAGGAGCAGCACAGGCAGAGTCAGTCTGGAGAAAAGAAAGCATTGGGAAGATTACACAGTCATCCAAGAGCAACATTAATTATCATAATAATTGCCACAATTATTTAGCATTTATTGTATGCCCAGCATCATGCCAAATGCTTTACAAGCATGAGCTATATAGTGTCATCATCCCCATGTTATGGGTAAAGAAACAGGCTTAAAGAGATTAAGTAAATTGCCCAAGATCACATACACCTGTGACTTAAGCATGCTCTGCCTGTCTCCAAAACCCGTGTTCCTATTCATTTATTCTATGCTATCTAGGAATATAATTCTCTATGGTTATTCCTTCTGTAACCCTCAAAACACTGTCTTTCTGGAGGTTGTTCCAGTTCTGAATTTCCAAGAACCTGTTGGACACAACCACAAGTTTCAGCCTTTGTGTTTCTTCTACTGTTCAGTATGTCAGACACATCTTATGTGCCTCATCAGATTCTCTTGTCATCATCTCTCAAATCCTAGAGTTGCTTATTCTGTCTCAGCCACTACTGCAGGTGACTTGCTTTGTTTGGGCCCGCATAGTCCTGCTACCTACCCAGATAAGCTGAAGCTTATCTGCCACTTTCCCAACCTGGCCCTCCCCGTTGACTGCCACTGAGCAACCAGGCTGACCAGCTACAGGCCGTGAATTTCTGGTTTCTCTCTCTGCTCAGCAAGGAGGATTAAAGTACATACCGTAGAGCATTGGCTTAGTCAACAATGGGAACATATGACATAACCTAGAAGTATGAGGAAAGTAACTCCTGGTGTGGTAAATTTTGACCAGTGTGATGTAAGAGATTGGAGAGAACCACGAAGATGGATTCCTTTTCCTTTCTCCCTCCCAAGAACTCACCTGAGCATGTTTTCGCCATATAGCATGTCTGGAGATATTCTGCATGGACATGCAGGCATACCTACTGTCTCTGAAGACTATCAAGCATTATCTTGCATTGCTTCCCATCTTTCTCTGTCTCTTTTCCCTTTTCTCTCTTACTGCCCTGGGATTACATCTCCTAAATAAAACATTAGCATTAATTCTTGGTTTGAGTTCTATTTTTCTAGAAAACATAGGCAAAGATATTCAGACTCAATTTCTCTCAATAGAACCATGACTTCTGAAATTCTCTTGGCTCAAAGCCAACCTTCCAAGAGTGTATTCCAAAAGATAATAATAGCTGATGATAATATTCTCAATATTATCAGTATACCTGATGGAATTCATATATTCCTCCAAAAAGGTGCCGTTTATTTGGAAGAAAATAAAAATAATTAAAAAGATCCTTGGTTGGGGGCCAGCCTTACGGCTGAGTGGTTAAGTTCCTGCACTCCACTTTGGCAGCCCAGGGTTTCACTGGTTCGGATCCTGGGTGCAGACATGGCACCGCTCATCAGGCCATGCTGAGGTGGCGTCCCACATACCACAACTAGAAGGACCCAGAACTAAAATATATGCAACTATGTACTGGGGGGATTGGGGGAGAAAAGCAGAAAAAGAGAAAAAAAAAGATTGGCAACAGTTGTTAGCTCAGGTGCCAATCTTTAAGGAAAAAAAAGATCCTTGGTGGTAAAAATCTTCTGAACCAGTAGCTCAAAACTAGCATCAATCCTAAGTCTACTCATGCCCCAAGTATCTCACAACTAACTTTTCGCTTCCTTTCCAGTCCTTCTGTGGTTTGGGTCTCCATTATTCTCACTTAGACTATTTTAACACCTTCCTAACTTGTCTTTCTTTTTCCACATTCTCCTACTTCTGATTCATTCTGAATACCATTACCATCATCTGAATACCATTACCATAGAATAACGCCTGAAGTTCCTTCTAAAACTAATCTTCACAAACTGTTGTGACTACGTTTCCAACTTTAATACCAACTATGGTGTTTCTCAATTTGAACTCCACCACCAGCTATTCTGGGCTGCTTGCTTTTCCCAAACATATGTTGTGCTTTTCTGAGACCACCATGCGTCTACTGTTGAACTGGGTAACAGAATTACTTGTGGGTTTTGATAACCCTGCTGGGAAGTTTCAGAATGCCTGGCATACCCATAACCACCTCCCAGGGATTTATACTAGGCAGGATACCAAATTATGTAACAATTTATTTGCCATTCCAAACAAAAACATTTAGTTCAGGAGCAGGTGCCTAACCTAGGGCAATAAACCTATGCTGATGTGATGGCTTGTCAAGGAAGCTCTACCTAACAGCCTGTACTTGATGGTGAGTAGCCAAACCAGTCAGGTCCATTGGGTGAGCTGAATATGAAATTACTACAGAGAAAGAGTCAGCAGTTAGCAGTGGGGAGAAGCTAAAAGATGCACAGAGGGAAGAAAGAAAGCTGAAGTCATGTGGTAACAGAAACTGTGAAGCAACAGAAGCTGTGAGATAGAGAAAAGAATAGAAAGTACTTAGTAGCAAGGGCAGCAGAAGCAGAGAGTCACAATAATAGCAGATAATTAGAGTACAAAGCAAAAGATATTTACTGCTGAAGAGCCCACAAGATAACTCAGCTGCTGTGGCTGTATTGTGTGCTGAATCACCTTCTAGTTCCCACTAGTCATTACTTAAACTTAGATTGAGGCAACCTGAGTCTATCTCTATTCTGGAAATTAAATTTTGCCTCTCGGTGTCTGTATCAGTCAAGATCACGGCAGGAAACTGAAGGCACACTCAGCTGGGGTTTTGAAAATAATTTGATGAAGACACTATTTACAAGAATGTAGGCAGGCTTGTGGGAACTTAGGAATATTAAGGCACCCAAGGACCAGCAAGAGTGGAAGCCTAGGGCTGAGGAGACAAGGGAAGGAAATAGTGTTATGGGAGAGTCCAGAAAGAGATAGAGCTGTGATGGGGCATAGCTGCTGCGAGAACCATGGTGCCAAAGCAGAGAGGAAAGAAGAAGAAATACTTCAACCTCTTTTTCCTCCTACCCTCTGGTACTTGCTGACCCTCCCATTGACCAAACCCAGAGGGCCATGGAGCTGATATCATCTGTGGTGAACAGCCTCATGGGGCAGCAAGGCAGAGAAGGGTAGGAGGTTGTCGTGGGCTAACCAGTGGCCCCTCCAAAAACTATGTCCATGCCCTAATACCTAGAACCTGAGAATATTACAATATATGGAAAAAGATATGATTAAGTTCAGGATCCTCTGCAGAGGAGTTTTTCCTAGTTTACTCGGGTGGGCCCTAAATGCAATCCATGCATCCTAATGAAAGAGAAGCAGGGGTGGTTTCGAAAAAGAGGAGGAGGAGGCAGTGTGACAACAGAATCAGAAATTGGAGTGAAGTGGCCACAAACCAAGGGAAGCCTGGAGCCATCAGAAACCAGAATCGATGGGGATCAGACTCTCCCCTAGAGCCTTTGGAGGGAGTGTGGCAATGCCAAATTCTTGATTTTGGACTTCTGGCCTCCAGAAGTGTGAGAAAATAAAATACTGTTTTAAGCCACCCAGTCTGTGGTAATTTGTTATGGCAGTCACAGGAAACTAATACGAGGGCCAGATGGAGAATAGCACAAAATCTATTCATCTCAAACACCATGATGACCACGATGATATCCCTCATCACCTTGTCTAGAAACTCTTTTGCCTACTTTCTGTATTCCCTTTGGTACTTCTTTTTGGACCACTTGTGATTCAAATTATATGCTCCCAAATTATAGTTACTTCGGCATACAAATATCTTTTCATCCTAACCAGATTATAACATTCTTCTTTAGAATGAGAACTTCATCTTGTACATCCTTGTAGTCCATGAAAATCCTAGCACAGTACTTTGAACAGAGTGGACATTCTGTAATTGGTAAATGAGAAAGAAAGCTTCCATTTGTCCATCTGTAAATGGAAAATAACAATTTCTACTGACTTGCCTTTCAGAGATAATAATGGCAGTGTTTCCTGGAAACAATTTCTGTACCTGTAACAGAATGATATATCTGAAACACCCATTGCTGCTGGGGCAATTCCTCAGAAAAAAATTACATTTAGTTTGAGCATGTCTTCCATTCCATGTGAAGCTGAAACTGCTTGCGGTTTACCCCAAGGAGGAAAAGGCAGGGGATAATTAAGAAAATCTAAGAGCCGAGTATTGGCGTTTTCTCAGGAACTTTGATTCATCCAATAAATATTTATCAAAGGACTATTATGTTAAAGTACAGTCCCTAAATGGTGGGAAAACACACACATGCAGAATAAGGCGTGATCTCAAATAAGTAATTGTCGCACAATATGATGACTGCTTTTTATAAGAACAAAATGCTATGGGACCAGAAAGAAGGGAATGATTAACTCTATTGATGGGAGTTTCACCAAAAAAAGTCACATTCAAGCTGGTTTTTTAGGACTTCGTCAGGCAAAGGGAAAGTAAAGAGCATGGGGACCAAGAGAAATAACTTTGCCTGAGCTGTTGCCAAGCAAACCACACCCTAAGCTCAGCCCTATTGTATCCACAAAGACCTATTTTTATTCGTTATCCTCATAGCTACTTTTTAAGAGAGGAAAAAATTGCTGACTACTTCCCTACTTTGCGTCTAGGTATTTTGTATGCCAAAGAAGGGAGATTATCAGGAGGAAAAGCAGAGATTGACTTCTGACAAGCCCAATACTGAGGAGTCCAAATAGCCATCCAAGAGTTAATGAACACTCTTACCTTTCCTGAGCGTCTGCCTCCTCTCTGAAAGCTGAGGCAGGCTATCCTGTGAGAGTGTGTAGTCCTAGGGCACGAATAAGTCAGAGGAAAGCAGATGAGGAAGGAAAGCACCCCCTGGTGTCACTGCCCCAAACCAGGAGGCACTTTGTGGCAAAGCCCCCTTGAATAGGAATGATTGCTGAAGCCCCTTTTCCTCTCCTAGGCTGACCTTCAGATCACTCCTTGGGGAACAGCTCTGTCTGGGGCACCGCCCAGCTTCCCTCCCCGGCCAGCCCTTTTAGGCCTCTGAGACCAGAGCTGCGCTGCTTATGAGCAGGAGGAGAAAACTCTTGGGAAAGCAGCCAGGAGAGAGGGAAAGACCGGCCTGAACCCACCAAGTGCAGAGGGTTCCCCATCCTCTCCCTGTAGCTTCCACTGGAAAATGGGGAAGTCGGAAAACAAGATTCCAGTCTCAAAGTACTTATGCTTGTTTTCTCAAGAAGCCTCTACCTTCTAGACCTTGCCAGGAAGCCGGCGGCATTTTCTAGAAGCAGTAATAACAAGGACAGAGCGTTCTAGCCTGCTGGAGCCTGCTGGCTGGTCACTCTTTCCACTGCCTTTTGTTTTCATGCATCATTCCCTCACTTGCTTCTCAGATTCCTCAGGGCTTTGAAAAAGCCACAAATGCTCCACACAGTGACACCACCCAGCGGGCTGGCAGACATCGCTGACACGCACACTGCTCTAAGCAATGGCAAGACCTAACAACTGACACCCAGTCATATACCTAGTAAGAGGCAAGACAGCTTACAGAACGCGACCCCCACCCACACCGCCACCCATCAGCCTCACTGACAAAGGTGGGACTTTAGATTAAGTATCACCCTGGACTGATAAATCACATACCCCTGTTTGATTCAAAATGCACCTGCAAGGTACGTTGGACAGTGGTACTTCTCTACTCTTTCCTCAAGTGCTAGAGCACGTTCACTGTGCCAGTTCACATCAATATATTAGATTGTATATACATACATACATGGAGCATAGCCTCTCAACTCTATTTGTGTTGCAGTATCGCCCATGGTCTGTTTCAAACCACACTCCAGGGCTAGCCTACCAGAATCTGAAAATAGGACCCAGATACGTGTATTTTTAAAAACTTGACAGTGTTGGTTAGAATGTGGGACAAGAGAAACTCTCATATATCATTGATGACAATAAAAATTAGTTCAGCTACTTTGGAAAATAATCTAGAGAGCAATCTAGTAAGTTTGAGAATGTGTATCTTCTATTCCCTAGCAATTTCCATTCCAGATATATTCCCTAAAAGAACTCTCACACATGAGCCCAACGAGGTGTATACCAGGACATTAATTACATCATGAATTGAAATAGCAAAAAACTAGATATAACAAATATCAATCCACAGAACAGATTCTAGAATATTTATAAAATGCAATTATATTGCAGTACGTCATACATAATATGACCAAATTATAAAGAATGGACTAGCTCTCTAAGTATCACATGGATAAATCTCAAAAACATGATGTTGAAAAAAATAAGTTTCAGAAAAATATGTATACTAATTATATACATGTTTAAACACCCAAAACATATATATTGTGTAGTAAAAATATAAAAATATGTGGGAAGGATTCCCACCATCTTCAAGAGATTGGTTACCTCTGGGAAGAGATGGGATGGAAGAGCCTTCTTTTGTAACTAAAATGTTTTATTTATTTTTTTAAAAATCTTAAGCAAATATGGCAAGCTGTTGTAATTTATTAAATCTGGATAGTGGTTATATATCCCACTGATGACTCTGAGGGTCATCCATAGCAGAAGGATCTTTTGAGATTTTTAGGATTCTCAAATACTGAAAATAAAAGTTTGTTTATGGGGATCAGCCATCCCCATAAACACAGATGACACTACTGAGCCCTCTTAGTAATGTATGCACTTTGAGATGTTTTCCATTAATGGAGAAGTATTTGCACAGATTCGCACACAGTCTCTTACTCAGTGTGCTTGTGACCTCCTAGATTCGTGAGCTTCCTTGATAGAGTCAGGGTGCAATGAAATGAAGCTAGGGATTGGTCCACATGTAGATATATTTTATATATTATAATTATATATCATTATAATTATTATAATCATGCCCAGAGAGTCCCAAACCTGGCTGAAAATCAGAATCACTTGATAAAATTTTTAATGCACTTGTCCATGCCCCAGCTTCTGAGAATATGACACAACAGTTCTGAGGTGAGACCCTGGAATCTATATTTTTAAGAGTCTTGTGAAGAGATTCTGATGACCAAACAGATTTGAGAAATGATGATAACTAACCATGTTCTACTAATGTTTTTAAAGAACTTGGGTAAGGCGAGAGATGGCAGAAAAAGAAGCAAGAAAATTAAAGGAAGGGCTGGCCTGATGGCATAGTGGTTAAGTTCGCACACTCTGCTTTGGCGGCCTGTTCGCCTGTTCAGATCCCAAGTGCTGATCTATGCACCGCTTATGAAGCTATGCTGTGGCAGGCATCCCACGTATAAAATAGAGGAGGATAGGCACGGATGTTAGCTCAGGGCCAATCTTCCTCAACAAAAAAAAAGAGAGAGAAGAAAAGAAAAGAAAATTAAAGGAGGAAAGGGAGGAAGACAGAAGAGGGACAGAGTAAGCCTTCAAATCCTTCTTGCTCTATTCTTTCCAGATGTCTCCAACCTTGAATTGTTTCCCCATGCCCTGAACTTTGCCATTGTTCTAATTATCTGTAATGTTCATTTGGCAATTCTGTACTTCCTTGTACATTGCTGTAATGGGCTATTATTTACTCAATAGATGTATGTCTTATTTCTTGAATTACACTGTAAGTTTCTTCAGGATAGGGACCATATCTTCTTCATCTTTGTATTTTCTATCATATCTAACACAATGCCTTGCAGAGAGTAAGCAGTAGAGCATCACAATTAAGAATTAAAGATAAAACGAGTTCAGAAATGTGGCCGGATACAAGATCAATACACAAAAATCAGTTGTATTTCTATATACCAGCAATGAAAAATCTGAATGTGAAATTCAATGCAATCTCTATCCAAATCCAACTTTTTTAATGCAGAAATTGACAAGCTGATCCTACAATTCATATGAAAATGCAACCCAGAATCACCAAAACACTTCTGAAGAGGAAGAATAAAGTTGGACGATGAACATTTCCCGATTTCAAAACCTACGACAACAAAACTACAAAACTCAAGACATAAGACATAAGGATACACAGGTAGATCAATGCAATAGAATTGAGTGTCCAGAAATAAACCCTCACATTTCTGGTCAATTGATTTTTTGACAAGGGTGCCAAGACAACTCAATAGGGAAAGAATAGTTTTTTCAATAAATAGTGCTGAGACAACTGGATATTCCAGGAAAAGAATGAAGTTAGACCTATACCTGACACCATACAAATAAATTAATTCAAAATGGATCATAGACCTAAATGTAAAACTATAAAACTCCTAGAAGAAAACTTAGGAATAAATCTTTATGACCTTGAATTTGGCAATGGTTTCTTAGATATGTCACCAAAAGCAGAAGTGACAAAAAGAAAAAAATAGACAAATTGGACTTCAAAATTAAAAACTTTTGTGCTTTACAGGACACCATCAAGAAAGTTAGGAGCCGGCCCTGTGGCCAAGTGCTTAAGTTCGCGTGCTCCATTTTGGCGGCTCAGGGTTTCGCCAGTTCAGATCCTGGGCACTTACCTAGCACCACTCATCAAGCCATGCTGAGGTGGCGTCCCACAGAGCAGAACTAGAGTGACTTACAACGGGAATATACAACTATGTACTGAGGGGCTTTGTGAAGAAGAAGAAGAAAAAAAGAAAGTTAAATAGCAACCCACAGAATGGGAGAAAAATATTTGCAAATCATATATTTGACAAGGAGCTTATATCCAGAGTATATAAAAAGCTATTACAACTCAATAATAAAAAGATAAATAACCCAGTTAAAACATGGGCAGGAAATTTGAATAGAGGTCAGTCCAGTGGCGTAGTAAGTAAGTATGCATGCTCCGTTCCAGCAGCCCGGGGTTCACTGGTTCAGATCCTGTGTGCCAACCTATGTGCTGCTTATCAAGCCATGCTGTGGCAGGCATCCCACATATAAAATAGAGGAAGAGGGGCTCAAATGTTAGCTCAGGGCTAATCTTCCTCAAAAAAAAAAAGAAAGAAATTTGAATAAACATTCCTCCAAAGAATATATACAAATTGCCAATATGCACAAAAAGAGATACTCAACATCATTAGTCATTAGAGAAATGCAAGTCAAAACCACAATGAGATACCTCTTCACACACACAAGGATGGCTATAATAAAAACAGAGAATAACAAGTGTTGGTGAGGATATAGAGAAATTGGAACCCTCATATATTGCTGGTGGGCATGTAAAATGATGCAGGCACTTTGGAAAACAGTTTGGCAGTTCCTCAAAATGCTATACATGCAGTTAGCAAATTACTCAGCAATTCCACTCCTAGGCATATACTCAAAAAAAATGAAAACATATCTCCACACAAAAACTTATACATGAATATTCATAGCAGCATTATTTATAATGGCTAAAAAGTAGAGACAACCTATGTCCATAAACTGATGAATTAATAAACAAAATGGGATATATCCATGCAATGGAATATTTTCAGCCATAACAAAGAATGAAGTACTGATACATGCTACAACATGGATGAACCTTGAAAACATTATGCTACGTGACAGGAGTCATTCACAAAAGACCACACGTTGTAGGTAAGGTCTTTAAATAGATAATTAAATTAAAATGAAGATGGGCCCTAATCTAGTATGGCTGGTGGCCTGATAAGAGGGGGAAATTTGGATGCACAGAGATACACCAGGCCTGCCTGTGTACAGAGAAAAGACCGTGTGAAGACATAGCAAGAAGGTGGCCATGTGCAAGCCAAGGAGAGAGGCCTCAAACTTGCCAACACCTTGATCTTGGACTTCTAGCCTCCAGCACTGTGAGAAAATAAATTTCTGTTATTGAAGTCACCCAATCTGTGGTATTTTGTTATGGCAGCCGTAGCAAACTAATACCGTGGTTCTCTTGAGTATGTAACAATAATGTGGTGCATAAGAAAGGCCTATGCTTTGAATTATTGCATTTTGCAGGGGGGCATCTTCTGATCACTCATATCATCAATTGTTAGAAATGTGAGAACTCTCCAGAAGATCAAGTACTGTGCAGTAGTTACCAGGAACAGGACTTTAGAGCCCTGGCCTTTAAGAATGCCCTGTTCACCAACCCGAAAGAAGGTAAAATACTTAAAAAAAGATCTCTCCAGACTCTCAGGATTTTCATAAATTGTTAGAGACTGATCCAGATGTACTTAAAACCTGGGAAAATGTCATTTAAAATGATGTTTAATTACTGAGAACTTTTAATAACATGAGGAAATGATTATATTATAATACTAAGTAAAAAATTCAGAATGCAAATTTAATATGTATAGATAGAATCACCTTATCTGTGTAATGATATGCATAGAAGAAAGACTGAATAGAAACATAGTCAAAGTTAACATTAGTTTTTCTTTGTGGTGAGATTACGGTTAATTTTTGTTTTTTTCTTTGTACCTCTCTGTATTTCTGAATTTTCCATAGTGAGCATATATTAGTTTTATAATCACCAAATATGCTTATATTTTAAAGATTAAAAATTGGGGCAAAGGGTATATAGCCCAATCCTGGGACTGAGTCATCTCCAGAAGACACAGTACCAGGACTCATAGATGAGATGTGAGTGCTGGTGGAACCGTGATGCCCACCTGTCCTCTGGGATTTGGCCATAGGGTGTCTCCTCACGCCTGGAAATTCAAACTATGCTCCTGAAGTGCTCTCCTGTCTACAACAGGTCTCTGAACACATCCTCCCTTCAGACCTCTAAGCCCTGACTCGGAACTTAGGCTCTTCTTTCTGGATTCAGGTGCCCACCCCTCTTTCTCCACCAAGGACTCAACGCAACCTCTCCCTTCCTCCCTCACACCTTTCTCCCAACATTTTGTACTCTGAAGCTACCCACAGTGACACACTGACACCTGTGTCCTTCATGTGCAGAGAGGCTGAAGTGTAGCAGGCACAAGATGAGAGGAGGGGGACAGGAGAAGAGAAATACTGAGGAAAATGTTTCTGAGATTTCCGTCCCTGTGGAGGTTTGACACTCCTGGTCTCTGTCTTCTCCTTCTCTTGTTCCTCCTCCTTAGATGAGGGGCTTAATCTGATTAGTGAACTGTGAAGTACACAGGGCGTGCTCAGCTCAGTTTCTCCTTTCCTCCTCTTAGGTATCCGTCTGCCCACAGTGAGGATATCAACTTGCTCTGCTCCTCTGGGGGCAGAGTCCCCTTCCTACCCTGACACCCAGTGTGAGGAGGCCTGTCCTGGTCACAAGTTACTTGTGACTGGGTGAATGAATCTACCTAATTCTAAAACTCACTCAGTATTTAGTATCCCATTATCTCTCACAATAAACAGCCTTTATCAGCAATCGAGGTCTCCATCTGCTCACTCTTTCCTCTCATTTCTCATCTTGACCAGAACCCAGGGTGGGGACTTGGGAAAAGAAAGCTATCAGTGGGAACTTCTGAGAGACCTGAGAAGGAAATAACACATGCCGAGTCAACTATGTGCCCAGCATAAAGAGAGGAGCTTTACATATGTTCGTTTATTTAATCCCCACAACCACCCACAGTAGTTTACATTATTTTCTCATTTCACATAAAAGGAAACTGGGGCTCAGAGAGGTTAAGAAACTTGCCTAAGATTTCACAGCTAGTGAGTGGCAGACATCTCTCTGACTTCAAAGTCCAAGCACTTTCCACTGCATAAGACATTGACTTTGGGTGCCACCAAGACACTCCTCAGGGACTGAGGCAGCAGTCTTGTCTTTGTTAATACTTCATCCTAACAAACTGAGCTATCAATTAAGCAACATGCAAGGGAGGCAGAGTTGATACAACCAAAAGACAAGGAACAAGGTGGTTATAAAACTGTAGACTGAAAAACATCAAGAAATTAATTTTTCCCCAGATTTCTTGGAGACTTTTGGACAAATGACCTCTCCCAACCCCCAACTTGTGCTCTGGCTTCCTCAGTTGTAAAGTAATTCAATAATACTGAGTGCTCCTCAAGTTAGACTGCATGTCATGCTTCCCTGAGACTGGCCTCAGCACAGTTGTCCCTTTGTCCCCACTTGCCATTAAAAAACAAATATATGTCATATTGCCATGGGTAGCACATGGAGTAAAAATAATTATAATGAATAATGAGTCAGCTTAACAATATATGAAAACCAGAAGTAGTGAACCGATGAGCAGAATATGATATTAAAGTGCCAGCTATAGGGACTGACCCTTTAAACAGACAAACTGAAAAAGATGTTTTGATCTGACCCCTGAAGGACAGTCAGCTGGCAGGCTGAAGCAGAGTCACTGAGAGGGCCAACAACTCCCCAGATGCCAGGGGACCAGGCAGCATTTCCAAGAGCTCAAACCACTGCTACTTTCTTCTCATCTTCCCAAGAAAAGCTCAGAAAGTGCAAGGGCACCCCACAGGCCACTAAGCACATTCCCAGTCGGCCTCCAGGGAAATCTGATGCTGAAAAATAGACCTTTTCCAAAATAGTGGTTCAAGCCAGATGAGGAATTGCAGAGAAGACAGCCTTCCATGGAAAATACCCTGCCTCGAAATCCCCAACGTCTTCATTAGGGAACTGAAAACACAGGCACACCAGCTGGTCTCAACTGCTTTGAAGCACTGTGGTACAGTAGAAGGAGCAATGCTGTAGGGCTGGCAACAGGAGACTAGCCTTCTAGTCCCCAGCTCTGCCAAGTTTTAGCTGGGTGACCTTGGCAAAGGTACTTAACTTCTCTGGGCCTTGCTTTCCTCATTTGTTAAATGAGGTTTTACTAGACAATGGTGTCTTCCAGTTCTGAAATCCTATCTTTTATCTTTAGGTTAGCACCTTACATTTAAAAAAAATTAAAGCAAGCTCTTGGGTGTTGTGTTTCTCAGAGGTCCTGTTATTCCAGTGATCATGCCTCTCACCTTTTCAGTATTCTTCATTGGCTTCCCTTCCTCTACAAGATTAAACCTAAATTCTTCAGCATGGCATCCAAAGTTCTTTGTGATCAACCCATGCCTATCTATCCAGCCATCCTCCCCTTACTGCCACCTATCACGTATTTTGTACTTTGGTGATACTGGACTGTTTGGACCGTCCCCCCCCCCCCCACCCCGCCCCAATACTCTTACTGCAATATCAAACATTTATTGAGCATGTACTCTGTGTTAGACACTCATGCCAGTAAGCCTTTATACATACTCTTCTCTTTGCTTGGACTGCCTTGTATTAATTAAGGTAGAACCCACTGCTGTAACATATAAGCTGTAAAATATCAGTAGATTAACACAATAGAAGACTACTTCTTAGTCATGTAACAGTTCAGTGTGGCAAGCAGCCTTCTACCCGGGTCCTTCTATTTTGCAGCTCTGCCATCCTCTAAGCTTTGGAGTCCTTTACTTCCAGAGCTAACAGCTGGAAAAGAAAAGGAAGAAAAGGCACACCTACTTCTTAACCTAAGCCCAGATATGATGCACATCATTTCTGCTCACATCCCATTAATGAAACCAGGTCACCTGGCCCCTCCTAGATGTATAAGGGATTGGAAATTGGTTAGGCCTCTTCCCTGAAAAATTTCACACTGAAGAAGGAGAGCACAAGTCTTTGATTGTCAACCAGTCTCATGCCCTTCCTTTGACTTGTCTACTTAGCAAAGGCTTATTCACCTTTCAAACCTCAATCCAAATGCTACCTCCTTTGTGAAGTCTTCCCTGACCTACATAGGCAAATTTAAGTCCTCCTTTTCCTATGCCTCACTGCACTTTTCACATTTCTCCATTATGACAATTATCGCAATGTACCGTATGGTTTGCATGCCAGTCTACTCAACTGGACTATGACCCTTGAGGGCAGGAATCTTGTCTTTAAATTTTTGTATTTGGAAAGCTTAGCATAGTGCCTGGTAAATAGCAGTTTTACAATGATATTTAATGAATATTATCAGTGAGTGAAAGAATGAATGAATGATTACCCTAAGGAAAAGAAGCTGTTTTTTACAGAGGAACAAAGACATCAGTTAAAAACAAAACAAAACTATTGGTGATTCAGGATTCTTCAAAATGCTAAAAAGAAAATAAGCTTCCCATACAAATGTTACAATTATAATTAATATTTTGCATTGATTTTTATTTAGAATTTGTCTCTCCCATAAGCTCCATCAGGGTAGGGATCTTATATGTATTCTTCTTTGCTCTGACCCTAGCATCTAGCATACTGTCTGACACATTGTACATATTCAATAAAAATTTCAGAATGAATGAATAGATTAAGAAATAAATGAAGACTGCACCCTTAATCCCATGAGTCATATAATAAATGCATGGATTGGATTATAAGAGGAAAGTGTGGATGGGGCAGTAAAAACTTACTACCACAACTTAAAAAAACATAACAGAGTTCACATCAGGACCTTACCATCATTATCTTGTACAGTCCATGTCATCATCCTCTTTATATAAGAAGAACAAACATTGGAGGAAGCTAAAACTCAATGGGAATAGTAGCCTGTGAGTAAATGAGGACAAATGGATGTCTCTAAAATGGTTGCACAATGAAATAGCCTTTGTAAATTGGTTAATGAGAGAAGCAGGAAGCAAGAGTGCAGACAATTACAGAGCTGTGACAACTGTGAAAAATACATTGATTGAGAAAAGACAAAAACATGTTTTTCATAGTTTTTAAAGAGATATAGAGACAGTTCTTTAAATGTTTATAATACATTTATTCTCCTCATAGGTCTCATGTGACAAAGTTTGGTTAAGATATTACATATAGCTTCTGGTGCATCACTTGCCAGGCTTTGTCATGGGAACCATCTGACGAGAAGGGCGATGTGCAAGTGCATCAGCAACTTCCAATCAGAACCTCTGCATGAGCTTGGTCCAGGTATCTTGGAACTCTGGGAAGTCCTAAATATAAACAAGTGAGTTCACAGTGTGGACTGATTTGTGGTGGTAACTAGATTGATGCTGATGTTGGCAGATAGACTTTTTTCCAAAAACTGACCAAGACGTTAATGGTAGGTCTAGGCATTAAGTGACCTGAAAATAGGACAGTACATTTATTTTGCATACCTTTGATGATACACAAGAACAAAACAATTGGCCTACCCTGAGGAACTATCTGTCTCCCTTTACGCATAGCAGAAACTGCTATGAGCTGTGCACACAGCTAGACTATAATTCCTAGCCTCTCTTGAAGCTGAGCAGAGCCTTGTGACTCAGTTTCGGTCAATAGAATGTGGATGGAAGTGATGGGTACCAGTTCCAGGTCTGGCCCATAAAAACCTTGTGCAGTGTTAATCAGGCTCTTTTCCCACCCACTGGCTAGAGAGGATTCTGAGAACCCAGAAGAAGATAGAGCCACAAGTTGGAAGAAGCCTATGTCATTGAGTTACTGCGTAGGATTGATCACCACGTTCCACACCTCTCCACCGCTACCAATCCACACTGGACTATGACAAGAACAATACATTTTTACTGGATCAAACCATTGAGATTTTGAAGTCACCATTGATAACAATTAGCCTGTCTTGAGTAATACAACCCTGTTTCCCAACTTTCCTCCTGGTCACGAGTAGGAAGAGAGACTAGGTTAAATTTCTGGAGCCTCAATGCACAGCTTTAGAGGATCAAGATAAAAGAAGGTATCAGAGACCAAACTCAACAGCAGGGAATATTGCATTGAGTAGGATTCTGGAGTTAATTTTAAAGACTTTCCCACAGAGCTGAAGCCATGCATACTAGCCTCTGCTTATCTAACCAGTCCCTGCTGGACATTTTCATACTCTTGGGAGAACAGTGAATAACCACCTCCAAACTAGCTCATATGAACCTCCAGTGCAGCCTGTTTGGTTTAATATGCTTAGAGTCTAGTCAGATAATACCACATTTAAAACCTGTCTTGTGTTGCTTTTTTTTTTTTTTTGCTATGCATGGTGATTAAGAAGAAGAAGAAAAAAGAAATTAGTAAGTAATTTTATGTTTGGAGATACATTTTTTAAATGATTATATAAGGTTAGGTTGAGCACAGTACTAATGGATCATTATGGGGGAGCCAAGCACTGTGGCAAAAATGAGGTCTTTGGGTGCTTGCCTGAAGATGTTATTGGGAAACTTCTGTTTACTTACAAGACTTTGAAAATTAAATCCTCCTTCAAGTAGCCTCCGGGTGTTAAGGACAATAAATAAAGACCTGCTGATTGAAAACGCTTTAAAAACAACTTGTTATAGCCTTTAAAATAACAAGGGATAAATTCAGCTTAAAATAGAATATTCCAAATTCAGTTAGCTTGCCCAACAGAAACACCAAGATTAAACCGGATTCTACATGTCTCTAAAGATGCTCCACCAAAGGAGGTTTAGCAGTGGCTTGAGACAAGGGCTCTAGAAAATGCTAGATAGCTTCCGGCTGTTAGTTGTAAACCTGAGCCCATTAATGGAAAGGGGGCAATTGATCTCCCTATCTTGGGAGTGCCTAGAGAAACGGATGAACTGGAAGATAGTCACAGACCAGGGGGAAGAGGAGGTGAGAGGTTTAGGAGAAAGTCTCTTTTCTTAGAAGAGTCCCTCTGGAGCTGAAATGGAAGAAGCCGACTTGGGACAGTACTTTTCTCTTCAGAGAAATAAATCCTATTGCCCCATTTTTAAGGGGTGCATGCTAAGCTATGATGATCCTCTAAATTTCCTAATTTCTTCCACAAACTTTATCTTCCATCTCTTTTACCAAGACTCTCCATTCCTTTTTCTTCCCTAAAATCCAAGTCTCCATAAACAGCCAGGTAGCCAGGAAGAGACTTGGTACTTCTTGAGGCTCATCACCAGAGCTGTGTCAGAATCACATGGATCAGAGGAACAGGTGGGCTCAAGGAAATGGTGCTCAGGTAGGGTTAGGAAGCCGAACATCCCCCTCAAGATAGGATCCGTTCATCAACACAAAGGATGCGTGACTTCCTTGTACATCTGCTCAGGGGATGAGCCCTCAAGACTTGACAGGAGTTCTTAAGGGGGCCTGGTGTGGCCATGCAGCACCACGTTATGTGAGCGCTTCCCAATCTCTGCTCTCAATGATCAAATTCATTTTTTCTCCAAGAGCTAAATGCTTTGAAGGATTTTTATCTACTAAATAAATTACATTTGTAAAGAAAAGTTATTATTTATTAGGTATCAGGTATTATATTAATGAGTGCTTTACACACATTATCTAAAATCTTCACAGTAGTCTGAAAAATAGAAATTATTGGCCCCTTTTTACAGATGAGTAAACTGAGGTTCAGAGATGTTAAGTAAATTGCCCAAGTCTTATTGATAGAAACTAAATTCTGGTTAACTTCACCTCCACACCTGCATACTTTCCCATATACTCTCTCTATCCTATAGACAACACACACAACCAACCAGAACTTTTCTTAGTTTGAAGAAACAATCTTCACAATGAGTTGCTGTGGCATAATCTCCCCCACCTTCCAGCCCTCACACCCTCCAAAAAGGAAAGAAGCTTTCCATTATCCTGGCCTGATTCCCTGACTCCTCCTACTTCTACTACCCTCCAAAAAGAAAGAATCTTTCCATTATTTTAGTCAACGTGTTCAGGCTTTATTGTGGGTAAATAGACAATATCTTGTAGGGTTTTTGAAGTACTGGACATGGTTCAAATAATTCCATTATTATCCTTATAGAACTTTGAGAGCCCAGAGAGCCCAGACTAGACACTGGAGCTGGCAGTTCAAATCAAAGGGAAGTCAGGCAGAGGAGAGTTCAGAGAACAGACCCAGGCACAGACCTCCTCCTCTGAGATTCTCCCACTCTTGATTGAGTATTCAGTATTGACTGAGTATTGAGTATTCAGTGACGTACCATGGGTTGATGTGAGGCAGGGAATCCTGTGGGAACACAAGATTTGGTAGTGGGAGTAGGAGGAGTCAGGGAATCAGGCCAGGATAATGAGTGAAAAGAAAGTAAGGAAAAAGAAGAATGAGTGGGAAGGGAGAGGGATGAGGAGAGAGACAGAAGAAGAGGGAAGGAAGAGAAAAGAAGATAAGAACAGGTATATATAAAAAGGAACAAGAAAAGAAGAGAAAAGGAAAAGGATGGATGACCCTTTACATTGTTTGGTCTTGTAAACTACTGTTGGGGTCTTCATCACCAAACGTAGTAACCCCCAATGGAGGGGATAAGCATGTGTTTCTGGGTCTGCTGAGCAGAGCTATTGTTGAAGAACTATTTCCTCGAAGGGACTTTCACCACTTCCCCTCCCCAACTGGAAACTATGAAGCCAGAATCTTTAAAATTTACAGAATAAATGGAGAAAAAGGATATTACTAATTCCAGTTGTAAAATGGAAATTGTTACTTCTGTACCCTAAGGTTAAGTACTGTCCTGCTATGCAGAAAATTCACAACTCCCCTATCTTTGTGCTAGCTGAAAAACAAAATGACAAAGCAAACACAAAAAAACAAACAAGCAATAATAACCAAAAACTCCCTCTGGGTCTCCAGAAATAACAGGGCAACCTTGAGCAGAGTTTAACTGACTTGGGTATTTAATCGCTGTAAAATAAAAGGGTTTGTTTGGAAATTAAAAATAACTTATTTTCCTTAGAACCCCAAATTCTTAGTTTTAATAATGAAATCCTTTAACCTAGTTGCTTATATTTCAATGGATCTGTTAGTTTATAGTAGCTAAAAGACAAGAGGTAAATATCAAACAAAGAGAACAGACATATAGTTTTTCCTTACTCTAAAATTTAAACAATACTCAAAAAACATGTAAAGATCTATCTATTCTGCATCCAAAGAAAGTGCTCTTCCTTAATTTTTTATTCTAGAGTCTAAAGTGGTTTGGGGTAGGGGAGAGGAGTGGAGGGCGGAGGGGAAGTTATTTTTAAATACCATAAAAGATTCTTCAGTATCTGAATTCCCAAAGTGTTCTGACTGTTTTTAATAAGTGTTAGCAAAAAGATCTATTTATCCATGGTTAAATTTTGGCTAATGACCAATTTCAGAGTACCTTCTTCTGGGCCCAGAGAAAAAGTAGTCTCTGCTAGACTTCATATTCTAGAAATTTCTGCCCTAATTGACAACCCTCAGATATAAATTTGAACTCCTGTGTCTACTCCACAAAGAGGTTAAAGCCTCAGTCTTAATCCTCTTATCCTTTATACAAGATAAAGACTGTATCCGAGGTGCCAAGCTACTCCTCAGAGCCCCTTTTTCTAAACATTCAAAGTGGGGATAATCATTTTAAAATTGTGCAAGTCAAGTCCCCATTTTTAATTTTTTTTAAATTTTTTTCTTTCTTTTTTTTTTGAGGAAGATTAGCCCCCTGAGCTAACATTTGCCACCAATCCTCCTGTTTTTGCTGAGGAAGACTGGCCCTGAGCTAACATCTGTGCCCATCTTGCTCTATTTCATATGTGGGACACCAGCCACAGCATGGCTTGATAAGCAGTTCGTAGGTTTGCACCCGGGATTTGAACCAGTGAACCCCAGGCAGCTGAGGTGGAATATGCGAACTTAACTGCTGTGCCACCGGGCTGGCCCCCAAGTCCCCATTTTTAAAAAACATTTTTTAACAGGCTGTCCTCATCTTAACCCAGTGATCAATAGTAGCCTTATCAATAGTGAGACAACCAGACATTATGTACAGCCTAATACAATGCAGTAGGAAGTACACAGCATTATCTGTGAAGAATTCTTACCAAAATGTTTAACCTGATCTTATCAAGCCTTTATATCTAACTTTCAGCTTACAAGAAATACAGAGGACAGAAGAACAAGTTTAACAACACCATGATAAAACAATAGACAAATCCAGAAGGTGGGACATTCTACAGAACAATTAGCCCAGAATCAAGAAGTCAATGTCATGAAACTAAAATGCATGTGAGTGTGAAGAGAGGAAACAGTTCTAGATTAGGAGCCTTAAGAAACATATCAACAGAATGAAATATGTGGATCTCATTTGAATTAACTGTCTTTCAAACAAGTTTAGGGGGAGGACAAAATGGGGAGTTATTCTGGAACAGTATAGAGTTTGTTTGGGATAATAAAGTTCTGGAAATAGTGGTAGCGGTTGCACAACATTGTGGATGCACTTAATGACACCAAATTGTACACTTAAAAATAGTAAAAATGGTAAATTTTACATTATGTATATTTTCCACACAATTTTTAAAAAGACATTTTGGGGACAAATGGGGAAAATTTGAATGTGGATGGGTATTACATGCTATTGGAAAATCATGTGAATCTTAAGTGTGATCATGGAATTGTGCCTACCTAAGAAAGATGTGTTTATTATTTATAGATGAATGTTGAAGTATTTAGGGGTGAAATACACATATTTCTATAACTTGCTTTAAATTACTTCAGCAAAAAAAAATAAGACAAAAAAGAAAGATGAAAAATATACGGCAAAATTTTAGCAATTGTTTGATCTGGGTGATAGATATCGGATGTTCATTATACTGTTCTAACTTCTTTTCTGTATGTACCAGAATTTTGCAAAGGAGAGGGTAACCATGGACAAATCACCTCTCTGTACAACAACACAAGCTACAAATGGAGTTCTGAGCTGGAAGCATGAGTCACCCTGAGGTGCGATGATCTCTGGAAAGCCAAACTTCCCAGAGAGAAGAAGCTGGGGAGCACAGGATGCGTATTGGTGGTCACAATCATGTAAGTCTAACAGAGGTGTTACATATAAAAAAGCAGTCAAAAAGAAAGTTCCAAAGGGTGAAGAAAAAGTTTCAACCCAAAACCGGAATGCAGGAAGTCTGCACAGAGAATCATTGCTCTCGGCTATAACTGGCTTCCCAGCTACCCCACATCCTCCCGCTGGATTTGGGCTGCTTAATCACACTGAAAGGTCAGACCGTTTCAGTTCTGGGAGCTAAACAGAGAGGAAAAGGACTGTTGTCCCCAAAGGCATCCTGTAGATCAATTCCCTTTTACAAATCAATGCACCAGAAAGCACGTCACTAGGTTGTCTCTCTTCTAGATCGTTAAGAAGTTCATCTCCATCTTATTCTTCTTGGAGAGGAGAACTTCAGCGTACCCTGACTAGAAGTGCACTCCAGCAGAGAAGGGACGACGACTTTGAAAAAAATAATCACATAAGGCACTAATAAAAGCTCTGGGAATGTGGGGCTCGCCCCGTGGCCGAGTGGTTAAGTTCGCGCACTCCGCTGCAGGTGGCCCAGTGTTTTGTTGGTTCGAGTCCTGGGCGCGGACATGGCACTGCTCATCAACCCACGCTGAGGCAGCATCCCACATGCCACAACTAGCAGGACCTACAGCACAGAATATACAACTATGTACTGGGGGGCTTTGGGGAGAAAAAGGAAAAAATAAAAAAAAAAATCTTAAAAAAAAAAAAAAGCTCTGGGAGTGTAAAGGGATGGCTCTCCCTGCCCAAAATATCTGATAACATCTGCAAAGCACCTCATTTATTCAACAGTTGTAACCTTGCTATGAAACACAAATCACTTTAATAATTCTGCAATTTCCTTCCGGGTAAAATCTTACTCGGAAATCTTGAAATGAGCAGCTTCCTCTAATGGGTCTTTGATTTGCAGGGAAGAGTAAAGCATTCTTACTTACCAAGGCATTCTGCTCAGGTTTGGTTTGACCCTATCATCTCTACCTGCATCTCTGTATCTCTGTCAGGAATCTTCCTCCAACTGAAGAGCATCTAGGAGAGGGCCATCAACCTTCTCTCTCTCTTCTCCTTCCTATTCTGCAAGAAGAGACAGTACTATCTGATTGTAGGCGTAGGGCTACATTTACAGTGGGTAGGGTCCCTGGGCCTCCCCTGCCCTTCCCTCCCCTCTTCCCTTCCCTCTCTTTTCTTCTGTTTCCTCCATCTAGGTGGCCTCAGTGTTAGGAGGGCATTTCTCTCTCATGCGATGAAGTTCAGCCATTTGGTTCTCCTCTATTCTCCCAAATGCTCTTAATTGTTCTTATCATCACACCCAGTGGAGGGTAATAAAATTGCAAGATTCAGATTTGGGCTTAGGACAAGGAAAAATGCCCTCTAAATTGTCTATCTTGGCTCTGAGATCTAGGCCAGTTTACCAGAGAGCTCTGTATTAGCATTTTAGGAGCAACCTGATTAACGAAATGTTACGTTACTATTGGCTCTGTACTGTCAGGGGTAAGGGTACAAACATAACCACAATCAATTTTGGAATACTTTATCACTCCCAAAAGAAACCTTGTACCCATTAGCAGTCACTCCCCATTTCCTCCTAACCTCCTCCATCAGACCTCAGCAATTAGAGAATTGCTACTCCATTTTCTGTCTCTATAGATGTGCTTTTCCAAACATTTCATATAAATGTAATCAGTCTTTTGTGACTGGCTTCTTTCGTGTAGCATGATGTTTTTAAGGTTTACCCATGTTGTAGTACTTCATTCCTTTTTATTGCCAAATAATATCCATTGTATGGATATATCATATTTTATTCAACCATGCATTAACTGGTAGACCTTTGGGTTGCTTCTAATTTTAGGCTATTATGAATACTGCTGCTATGACCATTCATGTACAGTTTTTGTGTGGACATGTTTTCATTTCTATTGGTTGTGTATCTAAGAGTAGAATTGCTGGATTATATTGTGGCTCTATGTTTAATCTTTTGAGGAACAGCCGGACAGATTTCCAAAGTGGTATACAGTTTTACATTCCCACCAGCAATGTATGAAGATTGCAGTTTCTCCTCATCCCCACCAACTATCTGTCTTTTTGATTGTAGCCATCCTAGGGTGTATGAAGAGGTATCTCATTTGGATTTGACTTGCATTTCTCTGATGGCTAATGATGTTGAGCATCTTTTCATGTGCTTATTGGCCTTTCATGTATCTTCCTTAAAGGAATGTCTGTTCAAATTCTCTGTCCATTTTAAAATTGAGTTATTTGTCTTTTTATTATTGAGTTGTAAGAGTTCTTCAT
Organism: Equus quagga; assembly: GCF_021613505.1. NCBI lineage: Eukaryota > Metazoa > Chordata > Mammalia > Perissodactyla > Equidae > Equus > Equus quagga. The sequence goes on along the minus strand of NC_060274.1, from coordinate 110,126,901 downwards.
ATATTCTAGATACAAGTTTCTTATCAGATATAGGATTTGCAAATATTTTCTCCCATTCTGTAGATTGTCTTTCACTTTCTTAGTAGTATCCTTTGAAGCATAAAAGTTTAAATTTTGGTGAATTTTAATAGTTATACCTCATATTTAGGTCAATGGTCCATCTTGAGTTAATTTTTGTGTATGGTATGGGGAGGGAGTCTATTTTTATTGTTTTGCATGTGAATATCTAATTGACTCAGCAAGACTAGAAAGACTATTCTTTCCCCCATTGAATTGTCTTGGCACCTTTGTCAAAAATCAATTGACCATAAATGTGAGGATTTATTTCTGGACTCTCTATTCCATTCTACTGCTTTATATATATATATCCTTATGCCAGTATCTCACGATCTTGATTATTGTCCTCCAATTTTGTTTTTTCAAGATTTTTCATGCTATTTTGGCTTCCATTTCCATTTGAATTTTAGGATGAGCTTGTCAATTTCTGCAAAAAAATATAAAACAATCCAGCTGGAATTTTGATAGGAATTATGTTGGATCTGTAAATCAATTTTGGCAGTATTGCCATCTTAACAATATTAAGTCTTCTGATCCATGAATGTGGGATGTCTTTCCTATTTCTTGAGGTCTTCTATAATTACTTTCAAAAGTGATTTGTAGTTTTCAGAGTAAAAGTTTTGCACTCCTTTAATTAAACGTATTCCTAAGTATTTTATTTTTTTTTAAAGATTTTATTTTTTTCCTTTTTCTCCCCAAAGCCCCCCGGTACATAGATGTATATTCTTAGTTGTGGGTCCTTCTAGTTGTGGCATGTGGGATGCTGCCTCAGCACAGCTTGATGAGCGGTGCCATGTCCGTGCCGAGGATTCAAACCTATGAAACACTGGGCCACCACAGTGGAGCGCACGAACTTAACCACTTGATCATGGGGCTGGCCCCCAGGATTTTATTTTTTATGATGCTATTTCAATGGACTTGTTTTCTTAGTATTGGGAGGAGATTGTTCATAGCTAGTGAATAGAGATACGATTGATTTTTATATATTGGTCTTGTACCCTGAAACCTTGCTGAACTTTTTTATTAGTCCTCATAGTTTTTTAGTGGATTCTTTAGGATTTTTTATATACAAGATCATGTCATCTACAAATAGATACTTTTTCTTCTTTTCCAATCTGGATGCCTTTTATTTCAATTTCTTGCCTAATTACTCTGGATAGAATCTCCAGTACAATGTTGAATGGAAGTGGCAAGAGCAGACGTCCCTGTCTTGCTTCTGATTTAGGGGGAAAGCGTTTGATCTTTCACTGTTAAGTGTGACATTAGCTGTGAGTTTTTATAGATGCCCTTTATCAGGTTAAGGAAGTTCTGTTTTATTCCCAGTTTGTTGAGTGTTTTAATCATGAACAGATGTTGATTTTTTTTTCAGATTTTTTTTTCCTGCAACTACTGAGATGATCATGTGGTTTTTGTCCTTTATTCTATTGATATGGTGTATTATATTAATTGGTTTTGGAATGTAAAACCAACTTTGCATTCCTGGGATAATTCTCATATGGTCATTGTATATAGTCATTTTTTTTCAATTTTTAAAAATTGTAGTAAAATACACATAACATAAAATTTATTATCTTAAACATTTTTAAGTCTACAGTTCAGTGGTACTAAATATATTCATAATATTGTACAAACATCACCACTATCTATCTCCATAACTCTTTTCACCTTGTAAAATTGATACTTTATATCCATTGAGCAATAAATTCCCATCCCACCCCCTGCCCTAGCAACCCACCGTTCTACTTTCTGTCTCTATGATCTTTACTTCTCTGGAGTCTTCCCTCATATAAGTGGAATCATACAGTATTTGCTTTTTTGTTACCGGTTTATTTCACTTAGCATAATATGCTGAAGGTTCATCCATATTGCAGCATATTGCAGAATTTCCTTCTTTTTTAAGGCTGAGTGATATTCCATTGTATGTATATACCTCATTTTGCTTATCCATTCATTTCTTGATGGACACTTGGGTTGCTTCCATGTTTTAGCTATTGTGAAAAATGCTGCTATGAACATGATGTACAAATACCTCTTCAATACCTTGCTGTCAATTCTTTTGGGTATATTTGCTGGATCATATGGTAATTCTATATTATTTTTTTTTCTGCTTTATCTCCCCAAATCCCCCCTGGTACATAGTTGTATATCTTAGTTGCAGGTCCTTCTAGTTGTGGCATATGGGACGCTGCCTCAACATGGCCTCAGGAGCGGTGCCATGTCCATGCCCAGGATCCAAACCCTGGGCCGCCGCAGCAGAGCGTGCGAACTTAACCACTCAGCCACGGGGCCGGCCCCCATATATATTTAATTTTTTGAGGAACCTCCATACTGTTTTCCACAGTGGCTGTAGCATTTCACATTCCCACCAACAGAGTACAAGGGTTTCAATTTTGCCATATCCTTGCCACACTTGTTTTCTATTTTTTTGATGATAGCCATTCTAATGGGTATGAAGTAGTATCTCATTGCAGTTTTGATTTGCATTTCCCTAATGATTAGGGATGTTGAGCATCTTTTCATGTGCTTATTGGCCATTGGTAGTTTTTGCCTTTCAAAGAATTGGTCTATTTTATCTAAATTATCTACATAATTTATTGGCATACAGTTTTTCATAGTATTCCCTTTTTTAGTATAATCCTTTCTTTATTCTTTTTTCTTTTTTTAAAGATTTTATTTTTCCTTTTTCTCCCAAAGCCCCCCAGTACATAATCATATATTTCTAGTTTTGGGTCCTTCTAGTTGTGGCTTGTGGGACGCCGCCTCAGCATGGCTTGATGAGCAGTGCCATGTCTGCACCCAGGATCTGACCAGCAAAATTAACCACTGGAGCAGAGCGCAGGAACTTAACCACTCGGCCATGGAGCCGGCCCCATAGTATAATGCTTTTCTTTCTTTCTTTTTTTTTTTTGTTGAGGAAGTTTGCCCCATAATCCTTTTCATTTTTTTCAGATCAGTAGTAATGTCTCCTCTTTTGTTTTTGATTTTAGGAATTTGAGTCTTCTCTCTTTTGTTTCTTGATCAATCTAGCTAAAGGTTTGTCAATTTTGTTGATCTTTTAAAGAAGCAACTTTTCATTTTGTTCATTTTCTCTATTGTTTTTCTGATCCTTTGTTTAATTAATTTCCACTCTAATCTACTATTTCCTTCCATCTGCTTGATTTGAGTTTAGTTTGCCTTCCTTTTTCTAGTTTCTTAAACTGGAAGGATAGGTTATTGATGTGAGATCTTTCTTTCTTTTTGTTTCAATATAGGCATCTAACAGTAAATTTCCCTCTAAGCACTGCTTTGATACATTCCATAAATTTTGGTATGTTTTGCTTCTATTTTCATTCATCTTAAAGTATTTTCTAATTTCCCTTGTAATTTCTTCTTTTACCTATTGGTTATTTAGGAGTGAATTGTTTAATATCCACATATTTGTGAATTTATCAAATTTCCTTGTCTTATTGATTCTAATTTCTTTCCATTGTGGTCAGAAGTCACGTTTTGTATAATTTCAAATCTTTTAAATTTATTGGGACTTGTTTTATGACCTAGAATATAGTCTGTCCTGGAGAATAGTCCATATTCCTGAGAAGAATATGTATTCTGCTGGTGGTGGTTGGAGCATTTTATAGATGTTTGTTAGGCCTAGTTTGTTTATGGTTTTATTACAAAATGAATAACACATTGTTATAATTATTACTTAATATGATTTTATGTCTTTTTAGAAAGTTGAGAAAAGAAAGGAAAGCAAGTTATATTTAGAGTTTATGTCACCCTCCTTACTTACCATTTCTGGTTCTCTTCATTGGTTTCTGTGGATTTGAGTTACCATCTTATAACTCATTTCTTACTCTAATACAGCTTTGTTCCCACCAACCTCCTTTGTGCTGTCATTGTCAAATATATTCTTTTATATAATTGCTTTTTATATCATTTAAGAGAATAAAAGAAAAGAAATATGAATTGATACATGGTCTTTTATAATTACGTAATTAGATTTAGTGAGTGCTCTTTGTTTTTTTGTGTGGATTTGAATTACTGACTGGGGCCACTTGTGTTCAGCCTGAGGAATTTTCTTGTTTTTTGTAACTCTAGCCAGCTAGCAATGAATTCTTTCAGATTTTGTTTATCCGGGAACATCTTTATTTCACTTTCATTTTTGAGAGAGAGTTTTACTGAACAAAAGATTCTTAGTTGACATGGTTTTTCCTCCCCAGCACTTTGAATATGCTGTCTCATTGCCTTCTGGCCCCCATTGTTTCTGGTGAAAAGTCAGTTGTTAATCTTATTTGGATTCCCTTGTATGTGATAAGTTGGTTTTTTTCCTGCTGTTTTCAAGATTTTCTCTTTAACTTTCTCTTTCAACATTTTTACTATGATATGTCTAGATGTGGATGTCTTTGTGTTTATTCTACTTGGAGTTAGATGAGCTTCTTGGATGTATAGATTAATATTTTTCATTACATTTCAGAAGTTTTCAGCCATTATTTCTTCAAATGTTTTTTCTGCTCCTCACTCTCTCTCCTCTTCTTCTGGTAATCCCATTATGCATATGTTGATGTACTTGATGGTATCCCATATTTCCCTGATTTTCTGTTTATATTTCTTTATTCTTCTTTCTCTCTGTTCTTGAGATCAAATAATATCTATCTATTTATTTTCAAGTTTGCTGATTATTTCTCTTTCTTATACTATTGAGCCCCTCTAGTGAATTTTTTTCTGTTATTGTATTTTTCAATTTCAGAAAATCCATCAGGTTCTTTTTAAAAAATAATTTCTATCTGTTTGTTGATTATCTTATGAGACATTGTCATCATACCTTCTTTTGCTTCTTTAAGCATGGCTTCCTTTAGTTATTTGAACATGTGATAATAGCTGCTTTGAAGTCTTTGCTAAATTGGATATCTGGGCCCTCTCACAAGGAGTTTCCATTGACTGCTTTCTTCCTCCTTTCTATGGGTCACATCACACTTCCTGTTTCTTTGCATGTCTCATAATTTTTTTGTTTAAAACTAGACATTTTAGATAATATACTGTAGCAACTCTGGATACTGATCCCCTCAACCTTATCATTTATTTTTAAGTTTATGAGGTCATTGTTGTAGTTTGCTTTTTTATTTCCTTAGTGACTTAGCTAGATTATTTTAGTAAAGTCTCTTTCCCTGAAGTGTGAAACTTCTGATGATGCTCCTCAGAAGGTGCATGCTTGGTCATATGCACAGTCATTCTGGGATGAGAGTGATTTTAACACAGGTCTCTTTGACTGTCTCTATTCCTGATCTCTCTGTTAAGTTGTCTGTCCCTGCTGGTCTCATGCCTAGTTATTAGGCTCCATTAGTTGATAGCCAATCACTCTATTGTTTTCAACAATGCCCTGTAGCATAAATTGCTCCACAGTCTGATCCAATTAAATGTAAGCCCCTCTGCAGAGATAGATTTCAAGGCCACTCCTTGAGATTTTTTCTGACCCCTAGAGGGCTCTTCTAAGCTGTCTTTTTTCCTGGTTCTCTCTGGTAAACTAGCTGGCCTACAGTCTAGCTTGTTGCTCTCATGGAGCTACCAGCTTCCTCTTAATTGCTTATCACCAAAATCTCTATTGTTTTCCACAACTCCTTTCAGCTTGAATTTCCCCATACTCTGTTCCAAATAAAGTCAGTTCCCTTGTGGAGATCTTCAGAGTTCTCTGTTCTTATCATCTGTCTCTTCCCCTGGGCAAAATCTCTAAGGTTCTGCTCTTGAAGTGGGGGCAGGGACAGTGACCCACTTCTCTTGGAGTGATACCCCTTCTTAACAAGCATGCCACTGACTGGGGGTAGTAGCCTTGATCTTCTTGGTTTTCATCTCCCTTTGTGGAACAATAACTTTAAATGGTTGTTTTAAAAATAATTTCACCAAGTATGATTGTTTTGTTGAGGAGTGGGTCTGTGGAACTCCTCAAACCACCATTCTGGAAATCGTCCCCTAACAAGATCTTAATAGCAGTAAACCTTTTCTTGACTGCTAACAATATGAACTTCTTCTGAACTTCTGCTAGAATTTGGGTTCTGATGGAAAATAATTGCAACACAAAGACTAAATTGCAGGTGAATTTGGAGATAAAGGTACTGATTGATCCCCCTTGAGCAAAATGAAAACTTTATAGAAAGACTCTGACAACCCACCACACTTGTGCATTCCAAGCATGGAATACCAGTAGATACTGATAAAAATAAACCACTAAACCAGGTATCAGGAGACAAAGGTACTAATTCTTAGCTCTCTCCCTGGTTTTCTAGGTGAACTTGAGTAAGCCAGTCAACTTCCTCTGGGCTCTGGTTCCAGTATTTGTGTTAAAGTATTTGTCTCACTACTGATCCCCCAAACAGAGCATGTGGTTTAAATTGTGTTTATGATGCAGTAATTTCCACTAAATCTTCCCCATTCCTTTGTCATCCTGCCATCTCTTGTGACTGACATCATTCATCTGGGAAGTATCTGTCTGGGCTTTGAGAGTTATTCCTGCTTTTGATCTGTGAACTCCAGACTGAGCCTTGGCCTATAAGCACCATGTTCTAAACACCCTGAACTTGTTGGATGGGGAAACAAAGTCACAAAGGCTTATCCCTACTCTCACTAATGTTTTAATTTGTGAAAGAAAAGGAAGTAAGAAGCTTAGAATTTCCAGCTCTGATCTTTTGGTCATAGTCTACTGTTCTAAGTGAGAATTATTTCTTATCCTCCCCAACCACTATCGTTTTTGGTTACTTAAAATGTAGTTGGTTCCTAAACAATTCATCTCCGAACTATCTTTGGAACAAAGTTTGCCTCCAGTTGGATCTTTATGAGGGCCTGTGGCCCTGACTTAATTTTTACTGACTTCTTAATAAGCACTGCCACAAGCCATTTGAATACCCTGGAGATCAAGGTTAATAAGTCCCATCAGTCATTAAGGCGGTTAAAATCAGTCTTCCTCCCGAGATTAGGTCTAACAAGCTCACCCACAGGACCAGGATTCTTGGCCAAAAAAGTCCAGGTCTGAACTGAGAGCAACTGACCAAAGCAGGAGTAACCCAGTTGTTTTACTGGTAGCAACCAAACCATTGTGCTGCCTTGTAGCCAGTTTTCACAGCACAGTAAAGTTGTTTAAAAATTTGGAGCCCAATGGGGAGTTACTGCTTGATAGTTCTAGAGTTTTTGTTTTGGATGATGGTAAAGTTTTAGAAATAGATAGCGGTGATGGTTACATAAGATTATGAATATACCTAATGCCACTGAATTGTACATTTACAATGTAAATTTAAAAATGGCCAAAATGGTAAACTTCATGTTATGTATATTTTACTGCACACACACACACACAAAACCCAAAACCCACTTGGGGCCCCACTGCTGCTGGCTCTCTGTGCAGAATGTTCCTCAGATTGTTTAATAATGCCATCTAATCTGGGGCTTTGACAGCACCTGAGTTTCCCAAAGAGTCCCAAAGGTTTCCTGAGTATTACTGCCATCAGCATGGCAAATGAAAAAAAAAAATTTAACTTCCCGTGTCTGCCTGTTTCTCCAGGAACTTGGAAATAATATGCAGCTACTTAGAGTCCAGGGATGCAGGAGGGCTTAAGATGGGTGTATGTACATTTACAGTTAGCCTGAGTTGGCATCCACTTTCTTGTGCCCTCATTAAGTGGTACCTGAAATAACTAGGAGGATCATTAAGTGGCTTACCATAATCCTTCTAAATTGTTAGACTTAATCTAGAATTATGACGGTACAACCCCAATTAACTGCCAATAGTTTTGAACATCCTTTTCTGATTGACTATGTCTTTTCCCTGTTTATCTGTTAGCCTGCCACAGCCTTGTGACCCAAGGCTCTGCGATGGATCAGCCTTCCTACTCACTCCCTCCTTCGCACACCACGTCTCCATGGAAACAGCTTGTCAGGCCCTGCTTGGCTGCAGGTTCTGAAGACCTCTCATCTGCAGCCTCAGTCCTGCACAGATTCAGACTTAATAAGCCAGGCTTCTTAGTAGGAGCTTGTGTTAGGAGCCCCATGCTCTCTAGCCAGTGGGGTCTGGAATTATCCTTAAGCTTCTTTTGGGGTACACCTGGGGAGTCCCTAGCACCACTGAGTTGCCCTGACCTTCCACCACTGATATTCAGGCCAGCGGCAGGGTTTCTGCCCTGGGTTCCTGCTTCAACCTGAACTCATCATCTGCTTCCAGCAAGCCGTTTCCTCCCATCATCTCCCCCCACCCACAAAGGTGAGAGCCATTCTGAGCTCTTCAGACCCCACCTGTGGTTGATCACCAGGGACAGTTGGTGCAACCGCCTTTGTATGTCTCAAACTCATCTTTCTCTGCATCCCTATTACCTCTGCTATGGTTCAGGACACATCATTTCCTTTTTCAATTACCGCAAGATCCTCCAACCTGGTCCTCCTACTTCCATGCTTGCTTTCCGTGCAGCCACTCTCCACATGACAACTAGTGAGAAAACTTTCTAAAACAGCAGACCCGACATGTCCTTCTCCCACAGAAAGTCAGTTAGCATTTCCCGTTGTTCTCAGGATTGATTTCAGCCTGCTCACATGACACATAAGATTACACCTTCATAATCTGATCCCTGCTCACCTCTCCAGGATTATCTCTTGCCACTTTTCCTGCATGTTCTGACCTCAGCCACACCAAACCACTTTACTGCTCCAATGAGCCACCTGTTCTCTCTCGCTACTGGGACTTTGCATTGCTGCCTCCTCCACCTGCAGTGTCCTTCTTCCCCTCCTTCTGTATAAGCCTTTCACACGTTCCTGGGAAAGCTTTCCCAACTCCCGAATCTTAAGCTCCTCCTCTGAATTCTAGAGCTCCTGTGTTTACTCCCTTTCTGCCTTTCTGCTGAACTGTCAACTCCCCAAGGGCAGAGTGGGCCAACTCTAGCTCAGTGCCTAGCACATTCACTCAAATGTCTGTTGTATAAGTGAAAGAATGAAGAATAAGCCTCTGGAATAAAAATGTCACCATATGCTGATTATAAGTATATCCTTTTCCAGAGTCTTCTCTTGTCAGGCACCATTTATCCACCAGATTGGACCAGCTATGAGTTTGCTACACCGCCAGGACACTGCAACTTGGACTGCTGGCCATTGTCCTTAGAGGCACTTCTACAAATGGGTCAGTTGTCCCAGCTCAGCTCTGGCTAGTTCTGGTTGCCTCCTTTTTGTTAGTCTCTGGGGAGGTCCCTGCTGGCCTGTGGCTGAACCCGTGTGGCCTCTGTCAGCAGCTGGAGAGCCATTCCTAAGAGCTGAGATAGTGAGTCAGCCCTCCTCTCATTGCCCAGGAAAGATTCCTTCCTCACTGATTATACAGTGTCACCCAGGCTATGTTTTTCTTAGTGGAACCCAAGATTTGGAATCGTTGTAAGAGGAGAAAATGGCAGATAATCTCAGGAATACACAAGATCTGTCATGTTTCTCCAGGAGAAGTATTTTGGTGGGGGGTGGGGGGAGTGACGGAAGTGGTAAGAGATCTGTGTTCATAGACAAAGAAATAAATCAAAGGAGGAGTTGAGTGTATATGGACCTTTTTCCCCAGAGATTTCAATGGATTATCTGGGAAAGAAGCCAGAAAAAGAGACCTCTCACCAGAGGTGGGTGTCCACCCATGTGGGTACGTAGTGTTAAAGAGCACCCAGCCTTCAATGCTGTCCCATTCACTTTTTCCTAAATTAACACACCTCTCACCTTCCCAAAATGAGAAACCAACCAACTTTTTGCTGGGGACCTGGATAAGACAAAAAAACCATGGCTTTTGCCTCAAACTGAGTTCCCTTACTACCAGTGTTAGGCTTTCAAAGACAGGGAGGAGTAAGGACTCTAGAAGAGGCGGTAACAAAGCACAGGCACAATCTCACTTTCTTCCTTGCAGTAAGAAAGCAAAAGATCCATTAAATGAGAAAGTGTATGTGAAAGCACTTAGCACAGTGCTTGGCAAATGGATGGAATTCAATAATATTGACTTTTTTTTGTTTTATCTACACTCAGTGTAGGGACCCATAAGGCAGTTTTATGTGTTGGAAGAATAACAGGGCAACTGGTGAGAGTGGCGGAGTATTCTCTACCTGGATGATAGCTAAAATTTTGCCATTAGAGGTTCTTTCCTTTGACTATTAAAAAACAAATACCAATTAGAGGCAAAACACATTGTCTTCAGACATTTCAAGTTTACTATTAATGGTTGGTTATATTCTTTTCTTTTTACAGGCAGTAGTGGAAAGAACTTAAAGGCATTAAACATCATCATAGATGAGGGGAAAGTACAAATTTTTTATTTCTCAAAGCTAAACAAAAACCTATCTGTCTAAATTGGAATACTATTACTCCTATAACTTCTACTATATAAATAAATAGTTTTAACAAGTATAAGGTTCTAGTAGAAACGAGACAGCAAATGTAGAGACCAAGCAACAACTGGGTCATCTCCCTCGGTACTGAGGCAGTGTCTTAGTTGGACAGCTTAGGACTGGCAGATCTTGTCTGTTGACAACTTAGAAAGTGGTAGTCGGGAGGCACAAGGAGAACAGAAATCACAAGCACTTGTACACACAGAAAGTTCTTAATAGGCAGCTTCTAACTCTACTTTATGTTTTAATACTGCCAAAACCTGGGACAGCACTCACAGTGCTTGAGGTACTCAACCAATCTTTGTTTAACCAAAACCAAACTCAAAACAAAACACAACTGGTACTTGTTAACACCAGTGAGCTATGTCCCACACTGAGTTCCATAATACTGTCAGCTTAACGTAAGCTCTGTAAACAAGCACCCACGTCTATATTTGCACAGCACTGCCCCCCATGTACTTTCTCTTTTACACACTCAGCCATTTCCTGAGATACGTTGTCTTTACTGCCCCCATTTATAGGTGAAGGAACCATGGCATGACAGGTCGTGAGGCTTGCTCAGATTAGCAGAAAATCAATGTTAGCCTAGAGTATAAGATTCCTAACTCCAAAATTAAAAGACTGAAAAATAGACTTTATTGGGGGGAAAGAGATTCCCCTTAATATTTCAATAAAGAGCTATTACAACTCAATAATTAAAAGACAGACACCTCAATGGAAAAGTTGGAAAAGGATACAAACTAACAAGTCATAAAAGGAGATCTCTGTAGCCATCAAAGAAAGGCTCTGCCTAAAATGTGAGTTCAGAGTTCTCTGATAAGATGGTCTAGGCTAAGCCTCCTAGCTGAGGATGAAGAAAAATGGGCTTTCTTCCTTGCCCTAATCCCAAACCTGAATCTTGCAATTTTAACACCCTCCACTGTGAATGAAGATGTGAGAAAGCCAAGAGCACTGGGAAGAACAGAGTCGCATGGCATTGTCTGGGCCTCTGGAAACAGCAGCAACTGAGGAGGAGGAATGCAAAGGGTAGCATCACAGGGCCTGTGGGCCCTCTGATGTTCCTCGAGAATGGAGTCAAGCCTTGTCTGGCCCCGTGCAGAGCCCCTATAGTCTTGTTACTCAAAGTGTTGTCTGCAGTCGGCAGCATTACAGAAATGCAGAACCTCGAGCCCCACTCCAGGCCTCTTGAACCAGAATCGGCATTTAGCAAGCTTTCCAGGAGACATATAGGCACAGTGGAGCTTGAGAAACGCTGCCCTAGGGGGCCTGGCTCAGGGTTTGCTCATTGTAGGAGCTTGGTCAATGTCTGCTGACTGAATGAAAGCCTGGACAGGATGATCTCTGGGGTCTCTTTCAAAAGTAAATCATTGGACTTACTGAAAACTAGTCACTATTCACCTGAGTAAAATATCAACCATTTTATAAAGGGCTTTAAGTAAGATTAATGAATTAATAATGCCGTTTGATATTGACACTTTCTACAGTGAATTTAGAGTTTCTTATAAATATTATTTCACTAGGCTTCTTTATATACCCAGGAGGCACCTGCAAGGCGTAAATCCTTCTCTTTGTCCTTTCTGGTCTACCTTTCACAAAAGGGAAAATACTGGGAATGTAAAAGCAAATGAGTGAAAATGAGAATAACAAATCTGAAAAGGCTGAAGAAGAAAGTGCCCACCAACGTATGGACATTGCTCTATCACCTGCCTTTCTAGACAGCAGAGTCCGTAAGCTTTCAGCTTGTACCATATGGGCATGTGTTTGAAGGGGGTGATGGTGAAGAGGGAAAGAAGAAACAAGGAAGAGAAAGAAGGGACCGAGAATTAAGGACCCTGTGCTGTCCTATGAACTGACACAGGCAGAGGCTCCAAATCAGGCCATTAAATTAATTCTGAAGCAACAATATGCACCATCATCATCAATGTCATTATCATTTTAATTCTACTTGCTGTCTGCCAGCCTCTTTACTGAGCAGACCATCTTAGTAGCAACCCAGCCCCTAGCTTCAATTGGCCACAGACCTTAGGCTGCCAGGAAACCAGTTACAAGAAGGGAGACAAAAGGGATCCAGAGGATGGAGAAGCATTCTGAGTTCCGCTAATGAGTGAGGTGACTCATGGCTGACTCAGACAGACGAAGTACAAGCCTGGGAGAGAGGAGGCAGTTGGGGGCAGACCTCAAAGGAGCCCTGCTGCAAACGTTCAAATGAAGCTAGGCGGCCGGGGATGCAGTGTTATTTAGAGAAATGCCTGCAGCTCTGGCGTTGGAGGGAGGAGCGTATCCTGAAAACAGAGGGAGAAAATTGTGTTTGAGGCCAGAAACTGAGTTGTGAATCCATAGCCTTCTATGCTTAGACAAATGTGTAACATTCTCTAGTGACATTGACTTGCTATTTGGCAAATCTCAGAATACTAACTCAATAGGAATTAATTGTCATCGTGTCCCTGGGAGTAGAGGTAAATCAGGTGCCACCCTCTATTTTTCTAATGATTTCAATTAGAAAAATGAGCCTCTTTTGACTTTCCTTAGTATTTTACATTTGGAGACCATTGTGATCCAACCTGTGCTTATAGATAGATTTTTTAAAAATTTGAACATATGGCTAAGGTGTCTTCTGTCATATTAATGGCTAGTTGAGGTTTTTAGTTTGAAGATTCCAGGGTCACACATTGTTCTGAGGGTTGGTAACTGCATTGTCCTACATGGACTGTACTGAAATGAGATGACTATCCCAACAAATACTCTATCTGGGCCCCTGAAGAGTGTGCATTTATGAGATGGCTGGATATAGGTATAGACTACCTGAGTGACACAGTTTTTCTCCGTGTGTTAAATAACCCACAGAGAGGTCACACCCGTGACCTCAGCCACATTAAGACAACCCAAACCAACTGAGCTATCTAAAAATAGTTTTGGTTGACTACATATTTATATGTGATTTGAAGACTATTGTCACAAATGTACTTCACCAAAATAGCACCATGGTGGTTGAAAAGGCAAGGATTCTTCGGCAGTTTGGCCACCTGTGAACTTTCATTGAGATGAAAAATAATTTGCTCCAAAAGCAAAAGTGTTTCAGCTTTGCCTGCCCCCAACAGACAGCAACAGCAGTTGGATGTGGTTGTTTTAGCCTTTGCCAACTAGTTTTCTGTCACCAGCAGGTTTGCTGTATTTAATTGGGGGTGTTTTGCAACATTATTAATCCCAGTATGTCTGATAATTGCAAAAGCAATGAGAATGTTGAATGTGCTATTGAGAAGACGCTTATGATTATGATGAAAATAAAGGAGATTAACAAATTGAATGTGGTAAGAAAAATCACCAGTGTTGTACGTGGGTAAGAGATGGAGCATTAGTCAATAGGGGTGATTCTGAAAGACAAAGAGAGATTCAAAACGTGTGAAAAATGCTGGCTGGGTCTAAGCAATGAACAGCAAGAAATGAGGAAAAGTAATCCAAGAAATGGAAATAATTTGGAGTGTGTGATTAGAGAACTGGCATCAACTTTGAATGACTACAACGCAAATATTCATTCAGGTAAGGGCTAAAAATGTGTTCAAGCATGTAAAAGCCAGGTGTGGTAAAAGTTCCCATTCTGAAACCTTTGCTGAACACTAGTGATAGTTCCATAGATTCGCGATCTGCTAGATCTACGCACATCAAATTCCTTATGGAAGCTCCTAAGGAGTTCTTTACGACACTTGGCAAAGCCCACTAAAGGCCACCTTGACCAATTTTCAATTTACATGAACTGGTCTACTTTGGATAAAGAAGTCCAGTAAGAATGGGTATCAGCAAGGAGATGAGAATGCTACCTACTTTTAAAGCTTTGAAGAACCATTAAACCCCTTTTTGGTGGAAATGTGTCTTTCTAAGCTTAAATTACTCTTAGCTAGCTTTGTCTTACTAACAGTCTTTCAGAATTCACCTGTTTGTAAGATGTATGAGTGTGTATATTTCTCTGTATTTTTTTTTTGAATCATGCTTTTTAATTTTATATTGGGTAGTGGGATTTTCTTTCTGCTTTCAGCTAATTCTTTAACTTGGTTTTTTAATGGCAGCTTATTCCATTTCCTTATATGTCATTTGAGCCACCTTTTGCTGAGCTCATAAAAATGCTGATATTAATATCATTTGGCATAAATTGTTATGTTTCTCTGAATATTAAATATAAATATAAATTATTAGAATGAAGTTACTAGGTCATAGTATTATGAACATATTTAAAGTTTTAATATATTTCCAAATTTTCCTTCAGAAAGGTTTTTCCAACTGACATCCCTTCCAGAAAAATATCAATGTTTCTATTTCCATGTATCTTTGTCAGTACTAGATATTATTTTTCTTTTATCTCTATTCATTTTGAGGAGAAAAAATATTTTAAAATCTTTATTTGATTGTTATTGAGATCTTTTTATTTTTTTAATGCATGTCTTTTGCCAATTTTTCCATTGAAATGTTTACCTTTTAATTATTGGTTTGTAATAGCTCTTTGTATATTAAGGAGAGTCTCCCATCTCCCCATTTTTCATTAGCCTTTTAACTTTATCTATAGTGGCCACTCCTGTTTTTCATCTCTAAAGATAATATCCATCCCAATTAATTCACATGGCTGATGGGAATACTAAATAAGAAAATATTTGTGAAAATGCTATAAAACATAAAAGATTTTTATCACATACTTCCAATGTTGATGCTACCCAGAAATCAAGAGGGTTGGCCTACAAATCTAACATGAATTTGTAGACAATTAAATTCTTATTCTTGGCTCTGACAGTATCTTACAAAACAAGAAATTAATTTAAACCTTTTGTATCATAGTTATTAGGAATGTTATGAAAATAAACAAAGATGTCAGATATAAAAGCACTCTGAGACTTTTAGATGATTCCTTATAAAACCAAACTGTTGCACTATTTTTCCTTTACTTTTTTTGAAAAATCTAATTAACCCAGTACAGGCTCATTACAACAGAAGAGGCACCATATTCATCACTATTGTTACCTCAGGCTCATAAGCTATACCTGCTCACCTTCCCAAATACTCCTTTTCTCAAGCTTTTCTTTACTTGAAAACAAAAAGAAATCAGTCAGTGAAAAACTCTTCTCCAACAGAAAGAAATGCTTTTAAAAATTGTATAGTTTTATAATTACTTAATTAACCAATATCTAAAGGCGTACATGGAGAAGTCTTGCATCCAATGATGTCTCCATCTTTCTTGTGTATCCTTCCAGTGTTTCTTCATATATATGCAAGTGAATACAAATAAATATTATCATTATCATTTGTCTCTTTTTTTCTTTTTTGAGGAAGATTAGCCATGAGCTAACTACTGCCAGTCCTCCTCTTTTTGCTGAGGAAGACTGGCCCTGAGCTAACATCCGTGCCCATCTTCCTCTACTTTATATGTGGGACACCTGCCACAGCATGGCTTTTGCCAAGCGGTGCCATGTCCGCACCTGGGATCCAAACTGGCGAACTACTGGCCGCTGAGAAGCGGAACGTAGGAACTTAACCACTGAACCACCAGGCTGGCCCTATCATTTCTCTTTATATTCACAAAAGTGGCGTATTCTATACATTGTTTTCTACCTTACTTTTTTAACTTAACAATATATCTTGAATAGGAGACCTTCAATAGGAAGCCATTTAACGTAAACATGAGGCATGATGACATGGGCATTAAACAAGAAAAGTTTTAAATTCCTGTCTCAGTTCTGTCACCATAATTCTAGAAGCTCATAGTTGGATAGTGTGTTAAAAGATTTACTAGTCAGTCATGAAACCTATTTCCTCTTTTTCCTAGGCACAGGACTGCATTTGAAGCCTCCCTTGCAGTTAGATGTGGCCATGTGACTGAATTCTACTGGACGGAAAGAATGTGAGCAAGGCTTATGTGCACCACTTCTAAGTCCAGCCCATAAAAGTCTCCCCACACAATCCTCCATGTTTTTTCCCTATCTGTCAGCAGGATATCATAAGCCACTTGTTGAAGATGGCAGAATTGCAAGATGGAAGGGCCTGGTTCCTTGAATTACCATTTGGAAGAGAGCCACTTACCATCAGGAAAACGCCCCTTTTTTTATTTAAAAGATTTTATTTTTCCTTTTTCTCCCCAAAGGCCCCAGGTACATAGTTGTGCATTTTTAGTTGTGGGTCTTTCTAGTTGTGGCATGTGGGACGCCCCCTCAGCACGGCCTGATGGGCTGCGCCATGTCTGCGCCCAGGATCCGACCCGCAGAACTCTGGGCTGCCGAAGCGGAGCGTGCGAACTTAACCACTCAGCCATGGGGCCGGCCCCGAAAACATCTTTTTTGATGTTATATGAGCGAGAAATAAATTTCTTATCATGTCTGAGCCATGAGACAGTTTTAGGTTTGATATACAGATTTAATATGGCAGCTAATATTGCCTTAATTAACGCAGACAACAAACTGGAAGTCCCTCCAGCCCAATGATTGGCATATGGCAGGTGCTTGATAAATGTGTTTGGATGAATGAATAAATACTTGAACATCTCTGGAGATAAAGAATTAATTCACTACCCCATTGGTCAATTTAGTACATTTCAATCGGCTTGAATTACTGGTAAATTACTTATATGTAGCTAAACTTGTACCAATTTGTGACTGCCTTTTGCAGTCACACAAAATAATTCTGAGCCCTCTTCAAGACAGCCTTTTAATTATTTAACAGACCCTCCCCCACCCCCTCCATGACAATCCTCTGGTCTGCAAGCTAAATAGTATAATGCTTTTAATTGTTCTTCTTCGGTTATAGTTACTAAAACTCTTAGCGCCATCTTTACCCTCCTCTGGGCACATTTGGGTTTGTCATTGTTCTCCATAGAGTGGGTACTAAGGACAGAATGTCTTATTCTTGGCAACACTGACCAGCCCGGAGGTTACCAAGTGCCCCTCTTAGTCAGGACTCCATACGTCAATTAACACAGCTTAATATTTTAACAGTCTTTGAGGTGCCATATCTCTTGTTGACTCATTTTGAACTTGTGGTCAAGCTTCCTACCTCTTTTTTCTCCTCTCCCTCGTCCCCAACATACACACTAATCTTCTATATGACCTTAGACAAATCACTTCTTTGGGACTCATTTCTCATGTGAAAAATGAGGTGGTTGGACCAGATGATTTCTGAGTTGTTTTGTTTTTTGATGTTCTAATATTCTTTGAGTCTAAAACAGGAAGTTCTGGGAGAACTCACATTGTACCTTTACATAGAATCTTTCACCATAGTGCTATGAGAGTATAAATCTGCCTGGAAACATTAAGCTCAGCAAACAACATGAAACTGTGCAGCTAATTTTTCTCAGCTGTATTAAGCTTATATTCACAGACATGTGGATAGTGTGTGGTAAATTGTATATATACATTAAGGCCAATGGACTATGCTGAACTATAGTAGTCGAGGGGGGAGAAAATAAGGCACAGGCAGAAAAAAACAGTAAAAGCATGAGGGGAATCTGGGTGTGGTTTTTTCTGAAAGAATTCTCTCTCCATCACTTTTTTTTTTTTTTTTTTTGGTGAGGAAGATTGGCCCTGAGCTAACATCTGTGCCAATCTTCCTCTATTTTGTATGTGGGATGCTGCCACAGCATGGCTTGATGAGTGGTGTGTAGGTCCACGCCCGGGATCCAGGCCTGTGAACCCCGGGCCACTGAAGCAGGACATGTGAACTTAACCACTATACCACTGGGCCGGCCCCTCCATGGCTTTTTTAACCCAGGGGTGAGTGACCATGAAAAAGGGGCTATACATTTCACTCAGCAGAAAGCCTGGTTTGATGTCTTGTCAATTTCCTCATCTCACTTCACACACTGTCCAAACAAACAAAAAATATATACCCTCAGCCAATGGGCAAATAAATGCGTTTGCAGTCTGGGGGAATCAAACTGTATCTCCATACCCCTTGCCTTTGGTCAATTTCCTGTAAAGCAGACATCTTACATGATTTGGGCTGATTACTTTCTCCTGGTATTTCTGCTTGACAGTCCTCCATCCGTGCCTAAAGAGGCTGGATCCACTTCTCACCCTAGACAGAGATTCTACGCATTATTATTTGACCTCTTTTGGAAAACTCATTGCCAGCTTTATAACCCGATCTGGGCACGGTCCCCATTGGGGCCTGCATTTCCTCTGGATGATGCATTGGTTTCCTAGGTGACGGCGGGAAGGAATAGACCTGTTAGCTTGTGGCTTCTGACTCACTCACTGCAATGGACGTCACAGAATCGTGGCTGAACAAGTGAATGCTGATAAAAGCATGTGCTTGAGGGAGCAGTGGGGCACTGATGGTTAAAACCATGCCGTTGTACCAGCTCTCCCTCCTGCTAAGCTAGCCAAGAGACCGACATAAATACCATATCTGAAGAAAGGAGCAACAGATTTGACCTCTCTGAACTCCCAGTCGTAGAGAAGTGCAGAGTGGAGTCCTGTTTACAACCCCAATATTTTATTCCCTTCCCTGTTTATTTCTTTCCCTGTTTAGAATTTCCTTTTTTTTTTTTTTCTGAAACATGGAAGTACCAAGATTCTCTAATGAAATGTTAGATGGAAGCTGAAGAGGAGGAGGTGGAGACAAGCCAAAAACTCACCAAAAGCCTGTTTACTAGGTGACAGCTCCTTTTGATCTTTTGCATTTGTTCCCTGAGAGGGAAAAGTAAACTCACAGTGGACTAACCAATTATCAGAGCCTACAATGAAAAATACATTCTGTTGAGCAATTAATCTTCAGAAAAGCTGGATTTTGTGAAGCCTAGAGACAAAGAGACTGTCACACACACGCACACAGAGAGAAAGAGCGATTAACTTTCTAGCTACCTCTTTTGCTATCGACAGATCCCAGCAACGTACAAGTCAAAGAAGACTGCCTGGAATAAAAAAGCTCGAAGAGTTCCTTTGTCCTTCACATCTGGACTGCTGAAGACTGAATGGATTCTTTAGATTCTGGAATTCCTTAAATGACTAACAAACCTGAAGCTTCCCGACTGGAGATAATGCATCTTGTTTTCCAGGGAGCCTTGAGGATGCTTTAAATAGCATCAGCAAGCATCCGAATGAATTAGACAGCAAATGTAGGTTAGCTTTATTTAGACAGATAAAGACAAGCAGAGAAAGTTGTCTGGTTCAAGGGCAGTGCAGCCTGACACACAGCCTTTCTCAGAGGAGGGGAAATTGCTTCGGGAGAGAGAGGTATTTTGGACAAAGAGCAAAGCTCCTCAGATCACCAGGGGGGACGTGATGCTAAGTTCTTCAGTACAGAAGAGCAGGAATTAAGAATGGCCTGCCACTCGTTGAAGGAAAAATCTATAGATTTAAAACTTAGAACTTAGCATCCCTAAGGTCACACACGCCTCCTCTTCTCTCTTTCTCGTTCCTTGGGAACACCGTCAGAAAGGACAGGCTTCCCAGAACACAAGCTGGGGAAGGGAGTTTATGAGACATCTCCGGAGTGGGACTCAAGATCCTTAGCAAGTTCTGTGTCAGGAAATATGTCCAGATAGAGAGCCCCCAGAGATGGGGAAGCCCAGAAAGCAGGGAAACGGACAAATTTGGGGGCAGTCACTCATTAAACAAAAATGTAGATGCTTGGAAAAAAGTTGCAGGCAATGAGTTTGGCTTATTTTTTTCTCTCTTTCCCTCCAACCGTTTGATTCTTTTCTGAAAACAAACGACTTATGGAAGGCAGTGAGTCTAGAAAAAAATAGAACTTTCTGGTTTTGTTTGTTTGTTTTTACTCTGATGTTTATGGTTTCTTCTCTTTCTTTTTGCTGATTTCTTAATTGGCAAAAGCCAAGTGATAATTGATGCCAGCTTGTAGCCCCATTAGTAATTATTTCTCAAAAGAAAAAACAATTTCAATTAGTAAATTTATATTATTTGAATAAATTACGTTTAAAATATGTAATGGTTTTGTGAGTAAATCAGTTTATACCTAACACATTTCTACGTTCCTAAAGTTCCTAAACACTGAATTTGGACTTAAAAAAAAATCTTTAAAAAAGTCTAAATACTTAGATTTGCATAGATTTCCATTTTCCCCCAAAACTAATTTTTTAGATGTTTTCTTCTTTAAGGGTCTCACAACTTCTGAAAATTTTACATCTTTATGTATTGCCAAGGCACACATCACAGGGGAAATATAATAACTCTGTCATGACGCAGAATTTAATCTTCATTTTGAATTACGCGTTTATGCCACTTTCTTTGTACTTATATTCATTCATTCATTCATTCATTCCTTCAACAACTATTCACTGAGTATCCGCTGTATGCAAACAGTGTGAGCCTCAGACTTATTTGCTCCCCTGCTTCATTACTGGGTGCTTTTCTCTCCCTAGTCAGTTCCTCTTCACTCTGTCCCCCCCAAGCCCATTCAGTAGTTACCTGGTAAACTGGCACTGGACTAACAATTTATTCAGTTGAGAAGTACTGTTCTGCACTTTAACTAAAACACACAAAACTTCCCTAGTTCACTGCCCAAAATTCAATATACTTTTAACTATTTGTGAGACTGGCAAGTCAGTTAATCATCTGAAGCCATTATAATTCCAGGAAGGTGATGGAAAGTCAATTCCTATGACTATATTTATAAAGTAATAGATTCAAAAGACTCATACGAGACCCGACTCCAGGCTTATTCCAGTGTTTTATTAACCTTTTATAAAACCCCCTCACCTAAAGCCAGTCCTATAAATTTTTCATTTGTGTAGTTACGAGAATCTAATCAAAAGGAAAACACCTCTTTTACTTCTTTTGGTAAAGGGACTAACATTTCTACATGAACTGAAGTGAAAAAACGGAATAACATTCCTGGGATCTGTATTTCTTGCTCTGACGTCTTCAGTCACTTCACTATTATTAGAATATCTTTATTAAAATTTCTTGATTTGTACTAATAATGAGACCTTTTAAATGTTCTTCAGTAAGTCAATCTCAGAACTTGTTTTTAATATTTTTTAAGTGCTGGATAAAAAAACTTGTATATGGAGGTAGAAGGCAATGTTATAATCAACCATGGTTCCAAATAAATAAGATATGATGGATGTAACTTTTAAAAATTATATCAGGGCTGGCCCGGTGGCCGAGTGGTTAAGTTCGCACGCTCCACTGCAGGCAGCCCAGCGTTTCATCGGTTCAAATCCTGGGCGCGGACATGGCACTGCTCATCAAACCATGCTGAGGCGGGTCCCACATGCCACAACTAGAAGGACCCACAACTAAGGATATACAACTGTGTGCCAGGGGGCTTTGGGGAGAAAAAGGAAAAAATTAAAAAAAAAATCTTTAAAAAAAATAATAAATAAATAAATAGAATGATATCAACTTTTGTTCTTGTTCTTCTGTGTTCTCCATGTTTCCTGCACTAAATATTATTGTTTCAGTAATTTTAATAATACTGTAAAGAAAAAAATATTGTAATAGTATTTGTCTTGGTAAAATTAGAGTCGCACATTTTATTTTTATTTTGTGACATTTGTGGCTCTTCAGCATGACATTGGCAGTCTTTCTCTTCTGATGCAACTTCCTTTTCTATTTCGTTTTGTTTTTGTCGGGGTTGTTTCAGCCTCCCCCTTCTCTGAGCAGTCTTTCAGCTTGTCTGTGAGATGTCGAGCTATCACTTTGTTTTCTCAATATCCACTTCTGTTTTCTGTGGCAGCACCTAGAGATAAACATCTAGGCAGCTACCCAAATGGACACATCCCCACATACTCTCAAACTCATACACACAGACACACAGGTATGCTTGCACGCACATGCTCAACTCCTCCATCCCTCCCCCCCAGGGAGCTCAAACCACTCCAGCTGTTTTCTGGTTTTGGCAACAAAAGAACAGCAGAGCTTCCAATGTCAGATCTCTGATCAGAACCAGCATTAACAGCCCTGCTGCTGCCAAGCTAGAATTTAAGTTGCCTGGACCAAGGAGAAGATGGCTGGACAGGTAAAGATGGTAGAGTCAGAAGCTTCAGGTTGTGTGTAGTGATCACAGGGGAAGGAACAGGAGTTGGGGTTCCTCTGCCTGAAATGCTTTGCCCCCATTGTCTGTTGACAGACACATTTCAGGACTCAGCTCAAGTATCACCTCTTTCTGAAGCTTTTCCTGACACGCTGACTGTCCCCTCCTCTGTACCCATACCATCCTTGTTTAGTTAGATGCTTATCTTCGCCCCAAACCCATTAGATTGATTAAAGGCACAGACCTTGGCTGATTCATCTTTTATCTCAGTAGCTGGTACACAGCAGGCAGTCAATAAATGTTGGATGGACGAGTGGAATCCACTGCTCCCCTCCCATGGGTGAAAGTAGCAATTGACTTTTAGTGGAGGGGGAAGGAGAATGGTGTCCTAATGGGTATCTCTTCTCCTCTTTAAAGTTAACGGTCGAGGTGAAGAGGCCGGTGTGATGGTGTGAGGACTACTCTCCACATATGGAAATAACGCAGCACCAAACAGAGCAGCTGCCTCATCATCATCTCCATCACTGGGATTTCTTCAGGTGACATATAGATAAGTCCAATCCTACTTACAAGATAAGCCTTTGAAAAACTCGCAAGTGCAAATGAGAAGAAATTATTGCAGGAAGGAAGGCTGCATTAGCAATGGGAAAATGTCGCATGAATCTATTAAATTAATATGATTCATGTCCCAGAGTAAAATGTTTCAACATTTAAAATGCTTTAACATCAAGGGAGGGTAAGGATAAGACAGAACTGTGCTAGGTTCTTTACTTGCGTGGTCTCATTTTTTTTTCCTGTTGGCTTACTCATTTAGTTATTTATTACCTTTTAAATTATTTTGTTGAAATCACATTGATTTATAATATTGTGTAAATTTCAGATGTACATTATTAAATTTCAGCTTCTGTATAGACCACATTGTGTTCACCACCAAAAGTCTAGTTTTCATCCGTCACCATACACCTGTGCCTCTTTATACCTTTCACCCTCCCCCACCCTCTTCCCCTCTGGTAACCACCTATCTGTTCTCCTTATCTAAGTGGTTGTTTGTTTATCCTCCACGTATGAGTGAAATCATACAGTATTTGTCTCTGTCTAACTTCCTATGCTTAGCATAGTACCCTCAAGCTTCATCCATATTGTCGAAAATGGCATGATTTTTTTTATGGTTGAGTAGTATTCCATTGTGTGTGTGTGTGTATACCACAGCTTTTTTTTGGAGGAAGATTAGCCCTGAGCTAACATCTGCCACCAATTCTCCTCTTTTTGCTGAGGAAGGTTGGCCCTGAGCTAACATCCATACCCATCTTCCTCTGTTTTATGTGGGACATCTGCCACAGCATGGCTTGATAAGCATGTGTAGGTCTGCACCCAGGATCTGAATCAGTGAACTCTGGGCTTCCAAAGCGGAACGTGTGAACTTAATCACTGCACCACCAGGCCGGCCCCACATCTTCTTTATCCATTCATCCATTGAAGGGCACTTGTGTTGCTTCCAAGTCTTGGCTATTGTGAATAATGCTGTGATGAACATAGGAGTGCACATATCTTTTCAAATTAGTGTTTTCATGGTCTTTGGATAAATACCCAGAAGTGGAATAGCTGGATCATATGGTATTTTTAGTTTTAGTTTTTTGAGAAATCTCCGTAATATTTTCCATAGTGGCTGCACCAGTTTGCATTCCCACCAGCAGTGCATGATCTCATTTTATCTCTCACAAAAACCCATGAAAGAGATTTTGTCTTCATTTTACAAATGAAGCCAGTGAGGCATGGAAGGGATAAGAATTAGGAAGTCATCCTAGTACTCAGCAGAGCTTAGATTTGAACCCAAATCTGTCTGTCTCCAAAATCCTTTCTTCACTCCTCTTGGTTCCTCTCAAGAGCTATTTTAAAAATATTGACATGAACTTTTCAGAGAGGTTGAAAAATAAAAATCGAATATTTATTGAGCAGTGATGATGAGCCACTCATGAGGCAAGACACACGGGAGGATATAATAAACCATCCTCTACTCAGAGAGCTAGCTACTCCCATAGCTAGTGCGGGAAGTAGACACATAAACATATGTTGAACAATAGACAATGAAATGAGGGCAACCGAAGGGGATCGACACAGGCTGCTTGAGGACTGAGGGAAGGAGTGGTTGGTTCTGGTTGAACAGGGAGAGCAAGAAATGTTTCACAGAACACAGGAAGATGGCATTCTGAGGAGGCCAGGGGAGAGGTCAGCAGGCGTTGGGGCACTGAAGCATAGGGGAACACGTTACAGGAGCTGGGTGGAAAGTTCAGTGAGGTTGGAGTATGGTTGCAATAGTGGACGGTGAAGGTAGGTCGGAGTCAGACCATGGAAGGCTTTGAATAGGCCTGAACTTGAAATGGGGAATTATTAAAGGTTTTTGAGCAGGAAGGCAAGGATCCAATCAAATCCTTGACTAAAACATCCGAAATTATTGCTGAATCCATCCTGACACCAGATCACAAGTACACAAAGCAGAAAAATATAGAAAATCAATATTCTTAGTCAAGACTCCAAAAAGGATGTCCTACTTACTTTTGAGGAAACACAGCAAAGGAAGGGATATATGCCTCAATCACCAGCTCAAACCCACCCTGCCCTCTTCCTTCTGCATTGGCCAAGAATGGTCCCGCTCTCATGACCGGTAAAACAAGCTCATCAACCAAAAAACCTGGGGCAATAAATACAATCTCCTCCTCCCCTCAAAGGAAAAATTCCAGCAGGGAAATGACAATCCATTTCACTTCCTTCCTTCCTTTCTTCAGAAGCCAGCCTGTGAAGATTGCTTAACTGTTCTCTCACCTCAATCCATCAGACAAACATCCTAGAATAGGAACTGGATTCTGATGGCTTAATTGAGTTAAAAGGAAAACTGTAGATTATCTAAAAGCCTCTCAATGGTTTCGGAGTGGCTCTCGGGTCTCTGAAAGTGCGGTGGTGTTTCTCGGTTCCTTGGTTAGGGAGGAGCTGAATGAATTTCCTAGCAGAGAATTCAGAAGCACTGGAAGTCAGCAATTCTGAAAGACTGCAGAAAAGGCTTGTTTACATTTTTCTCTTGGGCTGAAACCCATCTATTTAAACTTTAACCAGAGGCAATTATAAAACCATGGTGAGCCAGAGATGGCAGCCTGCACAAGACAGGGGGACAGATGCCAACAGTCTGGCATTAAAGGAGGAAAGAGAGGATATTTTGAGAAAAGGGTCAAAGAAGAACTACAAAGAAAGTTTTGGAAGCAAAAGGTGTCACCTAGGCAGCTGGTCTTCATGAGAATAGGGAGGGAAGTGCTGAGGGCAGGGAGGGAAGGCAGGTGGGGTAGGCAGGGAAGACGGTGGCCTCTGATGGAGTAGGTGGGTCTGGGGCTGTCACCATCCCACCAGTTCAAAAGTCCCACCCAGTAAGAGCAGACTACTGTAGCTCTGCTGTTTACGCCTTTTTTTCCTCTTGGGTCAAAAGTGCATTAACTCAGGGAGTCAGTGGCTCTGAGAACCTGCTTGGAGCAGACACACCCGGCCTGCCAGGACACAAGCCCTTTTCCCCGAAGGCCAAGCCTCCTCTTCAATTCAGGTTTTCCTGGCAAAGACCCACCTTGGAACTGATGAGCAGTCCAGTGACGTCAGAGGAAATACCCCACTTGACAAAGGACCTTGCTCCAGTTGCCAATAAACCAAACTCATTAGCATGCCCTGACCTGGGTCCTAGGATTTGATAAGTTCTAAGAACAAACTCAGAGAGAGTTGCTCCAAAGTGAATAATTTTTTTCTGGATTTGAGGACATCTGTGGACCTGATACCGACATTAGGCCAGTTTTAAATGCATATATAAATGTGGGAGATCTACAGAACATCAGGCTCCCAAATCTCTCTCAGGTAAAGGAGACCTGCTGTCTACTTCTAGATATTCATTCCTTTGAATTTTTAAACTTTTTGGTTTTGAATGTCCCTGTTAAGATGCAAAAACATATACAGAAGAGAGCCCATGCCTCAGATGTTATCAGCTAATTTCTTAGCAGGAATTCACTTTCTACCAGTTCCAGCCATCTTAGAACTGTGGGAGGATGACCCAAGACAAGCATTTTGGAGGTGGAGAATGGGCAGAGGCTACGGGAATCATGAGTGGGAAACCAGCAGGAGTCATGGAAGAGGCCAGACACGTCCCTCTCTGCACAACAACAAGGCCCAGTCCCTCAACACAAGCCAGAGTTCGTGTGGGCAACGGGAAGCCGAGCTCATGCTAACTTCCTGTGAGGCTACTCTGCTAACCCAGCTCCTACCAGGGAAAGCCATCTGGGGCACAGCCAGAGGGAGAGAGGGAACGTCAGAGGATCTGCAGACATTCAGGGTCATGGCCAGACTTCCAGGGCAAACAGGCCAAGGTCGTGGGCTTTTCTCCAGACCAGTTTGCTGCTCTCACCAGAAGATCTGTCCTACAGCTCTGAACTGCACTCCCAGTCCAGCCAACCATCTAAAAAATTCATAATGCTGTTCCTATGGGCCTGCGTGGGGAACGTAGGGACCGCTCCCTGCAAACTCACCCTGATTGGGAACCGATTCTGGAGTAACATCTTCGCTTATGTGGGAGTGGGGCACTTCATATGCAGAAGATAACACAGTGTGACATTTTATTTTTATTAAACATACACTGAAATTTTATTTCTTAAAGTTTGTATGAATAGAAATTACTTTCTTGTGCCCTGATCCCCAGAGAGAGAGAAAGTCTGATTCTGATGTCTTCTACAGGATGGAGCCTGTGAATACACAACTGCTAGCAGATATCTCCAGAGCTGCACAGAAATTTCAGAGGGACACACACATTGGCCAGCACCTAACAGAGGGTGTTAGACCTTGGAGAAGATATTTTGTAAAATCAGACTTGAAAGCTCCAAAGGAAATCCTGGGGGGCTGTACATAAACCAGAGGCAACATCGCCTAGTGGTTAAAAAAGCCTGAATTCAGGAGACAAGCTGTCTGGGTTCAGATCCTGGAGCTACCACTTGTTAGCTGTGTGACCTTGAGCAAGTCACCTAACCTCTTTGGGCCTCAGTTTCCTCATCCATAAAATTCAGACAATATTCAGACAATAGAGTTCCAAGTTCATAGAGCTGTTGTAAGGATTAAATGTGCTAATATTTTAAGGATTAAATGAGTTAATATTTTAAAACACTTAGCACAGAGTCTATCGCAGCAAGAACTATTTAAGTTTAACATTTAAAAAGTAACATAAGCAAATCCCCAGGCCTGGAAACCTGGATAGGTTCTATGATTGACCCTGTCTCCAAGAAGGCCTTCGGTTGGCTCTGGTCTGCACTTAACCCTCCCACTGTAACAGCTTGAGGAGACAGAAGAAAGACACTCTGATACCTTCTGATACCTTTCTCCTCCCTTCGAGCACTTCTGTTCCACTCTGAAGCCTAGCAACGTGCACGCTCAGAGCCAAGACCAAGCCAGAACCAACAACAGGGAACACCGTCTGGTGCCTGGACCAGGAATGGGAATTACTCAACACAAACCCGGCAGGGCTTTGGGGGGCTCCATGCTTGTGCCGTCACTAGATGCTGCACTTTCCTGTCCTTCATGGACACCAGGTACCAACCCAGGGTTGCAGAACACAAGGAAAAGCCCCAGTTGAGAAAGGTGGGAAAAGCAGAAAGACCAGCAGGTAGCAGGAGGAAGAATCATGGCAAGAGGAAACCAAACACCCAAGGAAAAAAGTAGAAAAGCTGAAATAAGTTCAAGGAAAGTTTTTTGGTCTCTCTATTTTTGACAAAGTGAAAAACACAAACTCAAGACAATAAACGGAGCATCTAGAATCAGATTGGGCCAGTGAAGGGAGGGACCAGGCCCCAGAACTGCAAATACATGCCCATTACCTCACCCTTCCCCCTGTGCCCTGCAAGCGCGGCCCCGGAGCCATTTGTCCCGTGGCCTAATAATGATTTCATTTCACAGACTTCCTTCCACTTTTTTTTTTCTTGACAAAGTCCATCACAACTCTGTTTGGGGAAGTAGAAACAGTATCTATCTTTAGGAAATTTAAATGCCAAAAAAGCTCAGATAAGCATAATTGAGAAGCAAAGAACAGTTGGTGTGACCAAGACAAATATCAAATCACAAATATTTGAAATTCTTCCCCTTCCGGGCCCTAAGTAGAGAAGGGCCTTTGTTAGCTGAATTGGCTCACAGAGGACTCGGCCTTTTTCATGTTGCGTAGGATGTCGGATGGGGAGGATAAGCCAGAGGAAGGTCAAGTATTTGTCAATGGCCTACTATGTATCAGGCATTCTGCTGGATACTAGAAATTCAAGAGAACAAAACGGATAGGCCCTACCCTCATGAAGCTAACACTTTTTTTTTTTTTACTTAAAAAAAAATTGTGGCAAATTATACATAACATAAAATTTACCATCTAATCATTTTTAAGTGTATAGTTCAATAGTGTTAAGTATGTTTACACTGTTGTGCATCCAACTTCTAGAACTTTTCCATCTTGCAGAACTGAAACTTTATGCCCATTAAGGAACCCTCATTTTCCCCCTCGCCCCGGGCCCAGGCAACCACTGTTCTACTTTCCATTTCTATGAATTTGATTACTCTAGATTCCTTGTATAAGTGGAATCATACAGTATTTGTCTTTTTGTGATGGCTTATTTCACTTAGTATATCCTCAAGGTTCATCCAGGTCGTAGCATGTGTCAGAACTTTCTTCCTTTTTAAAGCTGAATAATATTCCATCATATATATGCACTGTATTCATTTATTCATTCATTTATTCATTCATTTATTTATTCGTTTATCCATTCATCGGCTGATGGACACTTGGGTTGCTTCTACCTCTCGGCTTTTGTGAATAATGCTGCTATGAACATGCATGTACAAATATCTCTTTGAACTAACACTCTATTGAGGAGCTTATCCCGTCACACTTGGATCATTTATTTGCCCCTCAGTTGGCTCAACTAGATGGTTAGATGCACATGCACCTGTGTTATTTATCTGTGTATCCCAACTTCCTGTACAGTGCTAGCACATAGTAGGAACTCAATAAATATTTGTTGAACAAAATAATTTATTTTTACACTTCTTAGTCACTACTGCTGCAGCTGGCTGTTTTACATATTTTAATAAATAAGTTTTGCAATTTTAATGAATGCCATTTTGATTATATTTACATACTAAGCTAGTTTATATAAGGGGATTAGTATAAAAAAATCTAAATCTCAATCAAAATTCACTTTCTAGATAAAATGCCATTGACAATTCCTTCCCACTCACCTTGCTCAAAATCAGCTCTTGCTAGTCTTGTTCCTCCCCTTCCTTTCCTTTCTTTTTCTCAGGTCATAGCACGGGATAGATCTTGAGGACCTCACCAGGAGTCTCCTCAGTTCATGGAACATCCTGCTGAATAAAGCTAAGCATGGGCCTAGAGTTTGGCTTGCTCAGATCAAAAACTTTCATTGAGGGTCATTTTGTGCAATGCATAGGATGAATAAGGCACAGCCCTACCTCTGGAGAACTCACAGTCTTGTAGTTCTGTCTGGTTATTCTTGGCTATGATTAGGCAAGAGGCCTCGGTTTTCTTGGGTGTAGAAAATAGTATTTACTTCCATTCCTTATTACTCAGATGACAAACACAGACTCTATAGCATTTACAAAGCACGAGGAGCTGAAAGACATTGTGAGGATTCTGAGCAGCACTGTATTTGATGATAACTACTACATATAGTATCAGCAGTCGTAGAAGCTAGTTCTGTAATCCTTTACAAAATAGACGGTGAAATTATGATTTCTGGTCAAGGAAGAATTGTTGTACATAAACCTTTGAAGCACTTGCTCAGCTCCAAACATAAAGCAATGGTTTTTAATATAAAGGAGAAAAATTAAAAGACAAAACTGGCCCAAAATATACACTTTTCTATGGACCAGGAACGCAAAGCAATGAATTGGACTGAAGACGTGGACCTGATGGGCTCCAAGTCTGAAAGGAGGCCAAGGTTGCCGGAATGGGGCTTCTGCAGGGTGAGGGAGACTAACGGTGGTCTGCATGGGGGAAGGGAAGTCAGTGGGAACCAGGATCAGGTTCACCGATTGAAACTATGTGCTATACTGAGAACGCCCAACCTCATTCCCACAAACTGGCTTATTAAAGAGGCTTAAAAAAAGTTCTCCACTGCCTGATGATGAGCCTTACATGAGGGAATGATGAGGCAGGAAGAAAAGGGCACATGACAGGCCTCCATGACTGACTCTATGGCATCTCCATTATCACAGTAAAGGAAAAGAAAAGATAAACTCTCTTCAGTCAGATCCCATGATTGTCTATAAAGAAAATCAAACAGATTATACTGAAAAAAATATTACAACTAAAAAGACAACTCAGCAAGGTTGTTGAGTATAAGATCACCAAACGAAATTCAATTGTAATCCTCTCAGTATTTATCACATAAAATATTGAATAACAAAACTAAAGACAACATAGATAATCAAGTGCCTAGGAATAAACATAATATAAAATGTGGATTTTTATGTATAAGTAAAATGTGGATTTTATGTATAAAATATTTTTATGGAAAAGGTTAACTAAGACTTGAATAAATGAAGACATATACCATATTCATGAATTAGAGTATTTGTTATAAAGAAGATGTCACTTCTCCTAAAGTTAAGGTTTAATTTCAATGCAAACCCAATTTTTAAAATCCCAACCTAATTATATAACATGGAACAACGATCACAGAATTCATGTAGAAGAGGAAAGGGTCAAAACTAATTCTAGTAGCTGGGGATGCCTTTGGCTGTAAGTGAAAGAATATACAACTTAAAGTGGCTTAAACATTAACAGATTATTTCACATCACAGGATATCCAGTGGTGGGTGGTTTCAATATTGGTTAATTCAGCAGCACAATGATGTCATGGGAACTTGGGACCTTTTCATCTGTCTGCTTAGCCATTCTCAGTGTCCCCTCAGGATGGCAAGATGGCTCCCAGTTTTAGGGATCACATTTTCCTCCAACTCTGTACAAAAATAGGAAGGGCAAATCTTTTTCTTGTGTAGCTTTTTTTGTTTTTTGGGGAAGATTAGCCCTGAGCTAATATCTGCCACAAATCCTCCTCTTTTTTCTGAGGAAGACTGGCCCCGAGCTAACATCCGTGCCAATCTTCCTCTACTTTATATGTGGGATGCCTGCCACAGCATGGCTTGATAAGTGGTATGATATGAATAGGCAATTCACAGAGGAGAAAGCCTAATGGCCAATAGACATACAAGAAGATGCTATATCTCCCTAGAATTTAAGGGAAAACAAAATAAAATAATAAAAAGTTACCACTTCATAACCATAAATAGGTAAACATTTTAAAATCTGAAAATACCAAAAGTTAGCAAGAGATGGTGAAACAGGACTCAGAAAGCAAAATGAGGATACATATGAATACAAATCCTAAGACACAGCGATTCCCCTCTTAGGTCAGCTTAGATCAGCTGTTCCCGACCAGGAGTGATTTTGCCCCCCAGGAAACACTTGGCAATGTTTGAAGACATTTCTGGTTGTCACACCTGAGTGTGGGCATTGCTACTGGTATCTAGTGCATAGAGGAGAGGGATGCTGCTAAACATCCTACCCACAACAAAGAGTTATCCACTCCAAATGTCAGTAACACCACAGTTGAGAAACTCTGGCCTAGAAAAACCTCACATGGTGTAGTCCAGGAGCCTGAGATCTAAATGCTAATTGAAGTATTGTTTGTTGTAGCAAACAACAACAACAAACTAAAAACAACCTAAATGTCCATAATGCAGGAGAATGGATAAGTAACCTGTGTATATTCATGCAACAGAATAATATACAACAGGTATAATTAATGAGTTAGTTCTTCAGATTGCAACATGAATAAATCTAAAAAATAATGACTAAAAAAGCATTGCAGAATGTTATGTACAGTGTAATAGAGTATTCCTTTATACTTTACAAATACAAAGCAATACTATATTTGTTTATGAATATATATAATATAAAAATAAAAAATGCATGGGAATGATTTATAGGAACTTTAAGACAGTGATTAATTTTGGGAAAAGAGGAAAGGAAAGGAGAAAAGTAGAGAAATGAATCAGATCAGGGGTAGACAATGGGTTTCAACTGTACTTCAACTGTAAAAAGCAAGTCAGTCAAATATTAAGATTTGTTGAATGTTTTATACATAAATGTTTGTTATACTATTTTCTGTATTTTTCTGCTTGTTTGAAATATTTTGTAATAAAAATATTTTAAAATATTTTAAGAGCTGCATTTGCAAGAATGAGTATTCTTTGTGTGTTTCAGGAGCATAGAGTTGATGGAAGGAGTCAGTATTTCCGGAAGAAACTGTGAAATTAGAGAATTAGAGAAAGAGAAAGTAGAGAAGGGGAAAGTGACCCCTGAATAAAGAAGAGTGTATTCACTTAAAGACCCTCTCCCAGGGATTCTTGGCAGGCAGAGTTGGCTTTCCTGCTGTGCCAGTGATTGGCAGGCTATACCTCTGTCCATGGTCCTATTCCTCTGCCTCAAACAACCTCAGAAGAATACGGAGGGAGGTTCAAATTTGCCTTGTAGGAAAGCATTGAAGTGTTCTAGATAGGGCTGAGAAGCTGAGAGAAGAGAAAGTATTGTGGGCATAGCAGGTCTTGAGTATTTGGAAAGAAGTTCTGACTGTTTGCAGTAGATGCC
This sequence comes from Equus quagga, assembly GCF_021613505.1. NCBI lineage: Eukaryota > Metazoa > Chordata > Mammalia > Perissodactyla > Equidae > Equus > Equus quagga. The sequence continues at coordinate 110,093,796 of NC_060274.1, read as the reverse complement.
ACCAGCAGAAGGGGATCCTGCTGGACAGCCATTCTTTGTAATAATGATGAACAGCATCTGTGGGTGAAGTGAGCTCCACTCACGCTGAGGCCTGCTTGATAAGAATGATATTATCAACTCTCTAACACTTTGTATTTTTAACAAAAGTCTTCTCATTTCTAATGCTTCTGGTTGTTTTCTTTCCAACACTCCTGTAAGACCAGTCAATATTCACCTCCGCTTTTATGGAGATGAGGAGAGGCTAACAAAGCTTCTCCAAAGACTTAGGTTCTTCTATTATCCAATATTTTTACCTAAGCTACTGGGGATAAATAGTGAGAGTAACTAAAATGAGAAAGATATTTTATGGGCATCCCAGAGTAATCACCTATCTTTTAAAAAGAAACAACATTTCTTGAGATCCCAGGAGGTGTCTGGCACTACACAAAGTGATATGAGCATGAGAGAGCAGAACATAATGTTTGGGAACATAGTGTTCCTCCAGGGACCTAAAAATTAATGCAGATCCAAAACTGTTAAAAAAATACAAGGGTTGGTTGTAATAAATTATGGGAAAACAAAGTGAAAGATGTAGGGGTGAAAATCCCAAGCATAGTGATAAACTAGGAAACATGAAAGCAGAATATGATGAGCCAATTAACCTCCAGAGAACACAGACTCTCAGTAGGAGCAGAGTATGAGATACTGACCCTGTGAAGTCAATTTTGCAGACTCAGTTACTCATCTACACACACACACAATCAATAGTTGTTTCTGATGGGCCACAGGGAAAAAAAATATTTACTGTTGTTTTCCATAGATGGAGTTCAAACCATTAGTATACGATAAAGTATTTAGGGGAAAAAATATGTGGATTGGCAAACTTTTAATCTATAAAACTGGAAATCTAGTTCTGGGTGATAGCGCTAATGGAAACAGGTGCAGTTGGGTTTGTAGATGCTGATTTTTATCTGCAACCAGAAATTGTGCTAAAAGCTCAATTTGGCCTACTTTAGGTTCCTTGGGTAAGGTAGTGGGGGAATTTTCATTAGGCTATTTGTTATACGTCAGAAGAGGAAATAAAGCAATAAATGAACACTGTGATATAGAGGAAAGGAGATATCTTAACAGAAATATGTACTCTAGTCTAGGACAACGTTTCCCCGCCAAGGTTATGGAAAGTACTTGGAAACGTTGTGTTCACTGCTGTATTCCTAGCACCTAGATCAAAGCACGTGGTAGGTTCTCATCAAATATTTCTGAGTGAGTGGATAAATGAAGGAAAAGATTTTTAAGTGGAAACTTTAGCAATAAAAATAACATTTGTAACATCATCAGTATCCTTAGAGTTGTCCTTTACAGAGCAAAATCACTTTGTTAAAGAATAAAAAATCTGTCATGTTTTAAAAGATATTACAATTAAAAAGCAAGATTAGGGGCTGGCCCTGGCCTGAGTGGTTAAGTTCATGCGCTCCAGGGTTTTGCCGGTTTGGATCCTGGGCGCCAACATGGCACCGCTCATCAGGCCATGTTGAGGCAGCGCCCCACACACCACAACTAGAGTGACCCACAACTAAAATATACAACTATGTACTGGGGGGATTTGGGGAAGAAAAAGCAGGAAAAAAAAGCAACATTAATTTCTTACCCCCAGCCTCTTTCTCCTGTGTTGTCCTTTCCAAAGTTAAACAGGCCGAATGGACTCTTAATCCTACTGCTTTACTGAGGCAGTTGTTGAAGGCCTTCACTGACTTCTTTCTGTTTGCCTAATAATATGATCACCTCTTCTCACCATTTTCTGAAGATTGGGGACAATTTAAACGAAACATTTGGGGAACGTCCTCCTCTTCTCCATTTTTGGCCAGGATTTCAAGAAGGGGAAAACCCAAATGTTCTTGGAAGAAGAGAGAAATACTCAGTATCTGAAATTTCCTGCTTTTTTCTGAGGTTTTCACATTTCTGTATATGTTCTTTCTAAAGGCTAAAACCATTTCCACTCCCTTCATCAGGAAATCGGATTTTTCATCAGGATGTCCTCCAGATAAAATGCTAAAATCAGAGAAAACAATATGCAATCTCCCTTCATCACCCTTTCTGTGACCCGCTCAGCCCTTTCCCCACCTCCTCAATCCCTAGGTGACCCTTTGTAGGCCCCGGCTTCTGGATTAGCAGCCAGCTGGGCCCGAGGGCTCAGCCAGCATCCTAGACCTCCCGTGCACCTGGCAGGCCATGACACACTGAAATTTTGTAACAAAAACTTTGGGAAGTTTATATCCACGCTAGGAATATGGCATCCTGGTGATGCTGATCAAGCATATTCCAAAATGCCACTATGTTTAGAAACATCCCCAAATACTGCTCATAAATTATACACGAAGAACCTCTGGATTTTTGAACTTCTGGACTTGCCAACAGAAAATAACAAAGCATTCTCATCTTCAAAGGTCTTCAGTGAGTGTATTAAAAACAGAAATAAACTGTTTGTACTCACCACAATCTCAGCCCCTCCCCCTTCCTCACCTGCCATCACCATCCTCCCCACATACACCCATGTCTAGCTCCACGCGCACACATCCCTCTTGGATATTCTCAGACCCTTGAAACACAACATGTCCCAAAACAGCTTTGGCAACATGACCTTTTCGATCATGCGTCAGTAAAAAATGTAGGGATGTGCACCCCCAAAATAAGTATATTAAAAAATAAACCATATTTTACATATATTTTTTAATAAACAAAGGAATAAAATAAAAAATTAAATTATTTGATTCAATACTGTGGTGAAGCTATTTCGAAATCATAGCTCAGGTTAACTGGGTACCTCAATTTCCTTATGGTAGACAGAATTCTAAAGATAGCTTCCCAAGATTTTCATCTTTTGGTTATTATTCAGTCAAACACTAATCTAGGTACTACTTCAGTCACTAATCTAGATACTGCTGTAAAGGGATTTTGCAGATGTCATCAAAATCCCGAGTCAGGTTACTTTAAGATACAGAGATTATCCAGATGGGCCTGGCCCAATCAGGTGAGCCCATTAAGAGAATAGTTTTCTTCAGTTGGTAGCAGAAGAGGATGTCAAAGAGATTCCAAATGGGAGAAAGATTCAAAGGTGATTCCTGGCTCTGAAGATAGAGAAGACCAGTGAGAAGGAATGTGTGTGGGCTCCAGGAGCAGAGAATGGTTCTCGGCTAACAGCTGGGAAGAAAACAGGGAGTCAGTGCTCCAGTCACAAGGGACTGGGTTCTGCCAGCAATCTGAATGAGTCTGGAAGCCAGTTCTTCCCCAGAGCTTCCAGATAAGAGACCAGACTCACTAATACCTTGATTTCCGCCTTATGGGACCGTAAACAGAGATCCCAGCCAAATCCACCCAGACTTCTCACCTCCAGAACCGTGAGCTGATAATGAGATGTTGTTCCAACCCCCTAAGTTTGTGGTAATTTGCTACACAGCAGTAAAAAACTAATCCATCCCTTCAGTTTTCACATCTCTAAATAAAGGTAGTAATGTCTGGCTATGTCCAAGAAGCACTCAGAAAACAAATATTAGTAAGATTTAATTAATATGTTCTAAGTTCAACAGCAAAGAAATAAATTATTTCCAAGATGCTGTGATTTTTGAATTAATTATAATACCCAGTGAGATTCAATCCAGGGCAGTTAGGCTCTTTAGTCCTAGTTAGGTCTGTTTGCTCATATCCGCTGCAGTTGCAGGACAGGGCTGACTTCAGAAGCCACGTCGTATGGCTCTGGAGCATGGAGCTGCTGCTTCCGAGGGACATGATCGAACCTGCAATTGTTTCATTTCACAAAACAACGTGCTACATTTTATAGATGCTCTACCGGATACCACATCTATGTGTCAAATATAGGGATTTTTTTTCTTAGCTATATTTCCCTTTCTAAATACTTGACTTTTACCTTAGCAAATACGTTGAAATTCAGCAAGGTATGTTCTGATCTTGAGAAAATTATGAGAGAAGAGGCAAAAGATGACCATACCTGTTTTAATAAAATGGATCACCGAGGGGCCGGCCCCATGACCTAGTGGTTAAGTTCGGTGCAGTCTGCTTCAGTGGCCCAGGTGTGGTTCCCGGGTGCAGACCAATACCATTCGTTGGTGGCCATGCTGTGGTGGCGAGCCACACACAACACAGAGGCAGACTGGCAACAGATGTTAGCTTAGGGCGAAACTTCCTCAGGAAAAAGAAATTCATCACTGAGATAAAAGAAAATCAAATCGTGGAGCAAGAATGTTCTAACCACTTAATCATTCCTTAAGTAAACAGAGACATGAATGGTGCTGAGCCTGCCGGCCCAGATTTCTCCTATTGAGAATGATAGGGAACTGTGGAGTTCTCTGATGCGCATGACCCCAAGACCAGATCTAGTTTAAACAAAGCGATCTAGGGAAGAGGAAGAGGAAGGGAGTAGTTAAGTAAGTGAGAGGTTGTATACAGGGTGAAAACATTCCAATTCAGGGAGTAAACTTTGTATACAGGATGAGGAGACCGAAAAAGTATCGTTTGGTAGTTAAAAACTGTATGACTCTAGACTACTTATTTAAATTGCCTGAGCCTCAGTTTCTTCTTGTCTAAGTCAGGATAGCTTTTCAATGTTCTTAGCACAGGGCCTAAGACAAAGAGTTCTCAATAAATGATGGCCGCATTAAGATGATGCAAGCTCATCCTTCTGCCCTTGTCCAAGAATCCTCTATTCTAATGGAGGCTAATAGCTCTGCTGGCTAGTCCGAAGTATCATGTTCAAAGCAAAAGACTACAGGCCATTGTCCAGGCCAGAAGTCTAACGCAAACACTCCCTTAGGGTAGGGAGGAACAGAGAGAGTGGGTCTGGCTATGGAAAACTGACTCCCCAGGCAAGGGCAAGGTACTTATTAGATCCACAGAAGGAAGGACATGTAGGCAAATATCCACAAATAAAAGTCTCTTTCTAAAACAATCCAATTTTCTGGACCAATCAGTTGACAATGAGTTGGCCATTGAAGATCATATTTTTCCAACATGGTTCATTTTCTTGGCTTTCCTAAGTCATTAATTATGACCATGTTTTCCCAAATGTGGAAATTCCCCTTGCGCAGATGCCACTGCTGGCCAACCCTCCTTTCCTGAGAAGTCTCCACAGCACAAAAATATTTTTGTTTTCCCCAATTGCCCACAGGGAAAATTTCCTCACTCTTTTTTTCCCCCCTCCCTTAAAGCTGTCTGGCAATTTCCAGGAATCTAAGTAAACCAGAATCTCTTAGATCACTGGAGAACCTTTTGGATGTCCTACTTTTAACATGGCAAAAAAGAATCCTGAACTTTAAATTTAACATTATTAAACTAATCTTAAGAGTTCCTTTTAATAACCGAAGGCAATGGCACTGAAATCGAAATACTTCCCGCGCCTGCCCGAGAATGTGGCTCTGCGACTCGGGGGCTTAAATTATAAACAGAGGTGGCCAAAGTGATTATCCTTGTATCAGAATCAAATGCCATAATGTGAAATGTGCTTCCTACACATTAAAGCCCTATACAAGTGTAGGCATTTGGCAGCAAAGTGGGTATATGATACGAACAGGGAGTGATTATTCAAATCATAAAAAATTGTTAGGCAATTTACCCCAGTTACCTTATTCAGATTCTGGGTTACCAAAGCACGTTGCTGAGGGCTGCTGACAGTATAGGTACTCTGGAGATATTTTGTTAGTTTCAGAACATTCATCAAGAAGCATTTCTGTGCCAGAAACTAAATCTAGCTGGTGGGGAGAGGGCGGTAGAGCGATGAATCAGACTGAGTCTCTGCCCTCGAGGTCGTTATAATCTAGTAAAGAAGGTATGATGTACATGCTAGCTCAGTGGTTCTTAACCAGGGACAATTTTGCCTCCCGACTCTCCGCCCCTCTCCCGGGACATTCAGCAATGTCTGGAGACATTTTTGATTATCAGAACTAGAAGTGGGGGTGCTACTGGCATCTAATGGAAAGAGGCAAAGGATGCTGCTAAACATCTTACAATACACAGAACAGCTCCCCACAAGGTTTATCCAGTCCAAAATGTCAAGAGCACCAGGGTTGAGAAACCCTGAACTAGTTAGATTACCTAGAAAAAAAGGACTTGTGGATTGATTGATTAATTGATTGATTGGTGTTGATCCATATGGTAAATGACTTTCACCCTAAGACCCCAGTCACTTTGAATTTGTGCCTATCCCTACCCTACTATAGCTGTTAAATGTCTTTTGAATAAAAGAGTGAATTTAGACAGGTGCTGAATAAACATGAGTGTTACTAGGGAAAACGAACGAAAATTTCTAGTGAATTGTCAGCTCAAGAGGACAAAATTTTTCTAGCATCATGCCAAACATATAGGAACTGCTCAGTGAAAGTGAAGTGAGCATGTTCAGATAATTTAGCAACATTCATTTGCTTAACACTTAAAGCGCACAATGTTGAAGCGTCTTAACGGTTAAAGCAGTCCGAGAGTGGCCGTTCTTCCCGGAAATACTTCACTGTAGACTGTTTGAGTGGCATACTGTACTATAAAGCGATAAAACGATGTATTTTTATAATACAGCATTCAAAATTTCCACTAATTCAAATTGGTCCTTTCTCTAATGTGCCTAAGTAGTGAATGTTAACGAAGTAGGAAATTTCAAACACTAAACATTGAGGTGGCCACTTACTGAACTTAGGGAAGGAGGAAGAAGTGTGGCCTTAACTCCTGTGCATAGAATGTGGCTCCTGTTCTTCACCTACAATAAAAGTAAAAACAAGCCAAGCCACAGAGGCACGGACGTGGTGCCTATGGCTTGATATGCGTAAGTATCGATAGTAAGAGAATGGTTAAGTGCTGCTCTCAATTAAAATGAAATTATACTTTTAAATTAGAACATGTCAGTAAAGAAATATGATTTCATTTACTAAAATTATTTACACTTTTTTTTCCAGAAAAATGATCAGGTGGTCTAATGTTCTAGTGTTTATGAGACAAACAGAGACATTACTGCATGGAAAATCTGTACTTTTGATTAAGCATTTACCTTTAATTGTGATATGCAGGTTACCAAGGAAATATTGGCTTTCTTCTTCCACCTATTCGACCTGCATTTTCTCAATGTAAGTTGATGAGTAAGTCAGGAAATGGCATCTGATTTTGTATTACCATTAGCCAAATGTAAGTAGGAGGGGAGAGCTACTGTGAAAATTGTAAATAGAAATAACTAGGATAATCTGCCATGTGGATAATCAGTATCAATGTTCCCTGAATTTAAACACAGATAATGGAGATCACAATGTCCCCAATTTTTGTAATATAAAGGAGAAAAATTTCCTCTGAGTTTGAAAATTTCCAGTGAAGTCTTTGCCCAAACGTGAATGTAACGAGGTGTGTATAGGAGCAGGGGAGAGGGCATTTTACTCTTTCCTTTTCAGAAAGAAACAATCAAATAAATAAAAATTACTTCATTTCTGCAAGAGAGGAATCTTGTGGGATAAGTTCACTAATAAATGAATGGGGTTAAGAGTGACACATTTTTTAAAAAACATCAAAGATTAGAAATTTAGCAGAATAAACCTTGGCTCAGGGAAATATTTAGTATGCTCAGAAGAGGCATAACCAGTAAAAACAAATGTATAATAATTGGTATAGTGCTAACACTGACCAATCAAAACAGATGTCCCACTAAGCCGAATGGACACTTGGCCGTAAATAACTGGAATGGTCAGACTAATATGTGCCATCTAAATATCAACCCTGATTATTTTACATGGTCAGGAGAGTCAGCATAAAGTTGATTCATAAACTGAAAAGCATTATGGGAGCACATCTTATTGTGATATGTTTTAGGCGCAGTTAAACTGAGGGTCACAGCATGGACACGTAGATGAAAATAAAAATATCTGCTAATTTCTATGAACTCACGTTCTTATAATTGCTTATGAACTGAGAATTCTTCCTCTCTTCACTTTTCAGACGAAATAGACATTTCAAAAAGTCAAGTTTTGGGTCTCTTTAGACCATCATCAACAAGACCATGCTTAGTTGCCTGAGTGCAAGTCGCTTTTTAAAATTCTAAAATATCTCTTATTTCCATGTCTGGAATGATATTGCCTTAAAATCTACAATGGTTATTTTTAGGTGGTGGAAGGTGGGGTTTTAAAAAATTTTCTGCCTTATTTTCTTTCGTATTTGAATTTTTCCATAGTTTTTTAAATAACTCATTAAAAAAATAATCATTAAGAAAAACCTCTCCCTTCTATTTACTTAGTCACAACTGTAGTTCACAGTCTTTTATCCACTCTATTGGCTGATTGATCTTTTTGAATTTGCTTCCCCAAAACTCAACACCACTTTCATTTTAAAGTCATCGTAAAAGAATCTCTCAGCGAGCGATGTGAAAAGGCAGAATGCCTAACCGTTTCCAGAGGGCGCACTGTCTTTGAAGCGTTTTCTTTTGCTACTTTTGTTCTTCGTGTTGTCACATCTAGTTGTTTCAGAAAGCTGCTGAACTCTCCAATTTCCTTTGAAAGGAATACCATCACATGGACAATTTAGGTAACCTGGGAACACACTGCTCAGCTTAGATAGTATTTGTAAACGTTGGAAAGAACTCCGGATAAGATAATCTCAGAAATGTTCTCTTGCTGTCTGGTGTCAGAGTGACAAAAGGGATGAGTTAGGAAGAGACTTGGGAAATACTGTGGTACTGAGGCTTACAAATTCTTTACACAATTTTCCTTTTCAGGGTCTGACTCTCATGGTGTGATGAGCACCACGGGCCAATAAAATCTCCCAAGTGTCTTTTAAGCCAAATGGTTCAGTCTCTTGATATTCCTCATGGGCCCTAAAAGGTTATATTTACTTGAGACTGGGAGATCCTGGATCAGTCACAGAAATTAAAAAATAGTTGGTTTTTTTAAGGGTGGCAGGATTAGGAATAATTCATTTTTTTTCTTTTTGCCATTATAGTTGTAATGCTATTTGTGCTCTATCTACACTTCTATCAGCATCTAAGTGAAAAACAGTAGGAGAGTGTTCGTCACTGGAAAATTTCAAGGTCAGCCTGGATGACTATCAGGTATGCTCTAGAAGAGACACATACATTTAAAGAAAACTTGACTGAGGTGACCTCTCAAGTTCCTTTCACATTTAAATTCTGCGCTGTACAGTTTACTCTCTAATCTCATGGTGGTAATGCTTCATACCGGAAGGACAGGAGTTTCTTCTGGTCACCTTCCTCCCTTTGTCTTGAATCTGTAGCTTCTGAGAGGGTGGCAGCTCTGAGAATTAAACAAGAGTTGGAGTGGGTGGGAAAGTATTCCTAGGAGACTCAGAGCAGTCCAGCAGTGGAAGGAACTGCCTGCACTCTATACGAGTCACAAGTAATGAGACTCATGGCACTTGGAGCAAGGACTCAGCTAGGCCACTCTTGACTAGGAAAGGGGCATGTATGCACATGTGTACTCAGAAGTATTTGCTTATCTAACCCCATCTCAAGGAGATCTTTCCTGCTTTATATATTGCTTTTCCTTTTAAATGTGGTCAATTGTCTTTTCAATTGTGTAGGAAAAAAGAGAAAGTAATAGTGCACAGGGTGAGACAGAAGAAGAGTTGAAGAGGAAGGAAGGCAAAAACAGGACTATTACACCACACAAGCAGCTTGTTAATTTCAAGCTATTTAGGCAAACACACACACACACACACACACACACACACACACACATTCTCTATGTAAAGATGCCCTCAGGTAGATGGGTTCAAGTCTACAGCAGCTTCATTATTTATATTTTTCTTTTCTTTTTTTGGTGAGGGTGATTTGCCCTGAGCGAACATCTGTTGCCAATCTTCCTCCTGTTTTGCTTGAGGAAGATTAACCCTGAGCTAACATCTGTGCCAATCTTCCTTTATTTTGTCTGTGGGTCATTTCCTCAGCATGGCTGACAAGTGGTGTAGGTCCGAGCCCAGGAACCAAACCCGTGAACCCAGGCTGCCAAAGCAGAGCACGCTGAACTTAGCCCCTATGCCATGGGGCCAGCCCCATTATTTTACATTTTTCACTCAGTGATACAGTCATTGTACCATACCATTTGAAAAAATGAATGTGTCAAGCATTAGCTTACAAGGCTTCCCAAAGCGTATAACCAAAAAAATTTAAAATAAAGTTAATTTGGTTTTAAAAGGTTGCTCAGCCTTTTTCCCTTTGCAAATGGCAGATGCATTCACTTTGATAAAGGCCCACTTGATTGAGGTGCTGAAGAATAATATAAAAATCTTTAAGCATGTTTATAATTTTTTTTATAAGTGGCTGGATACCTAGCCTTCTTTTTCTTGTATTTTCTTCTGAAAGGAGGAGTTGATGTTTCCACAGACATCCTAGATTTGAGAAGAAGGAAGGACTTTGGGGAAACGTCTCAGCCAGCTCCGGTGTGCTAGGCAATTAAGTAGTAACCCAATTTGATAGTTAAAACAACTGAAGGCGGAGAGGCTAATTACTCCATAATAATTTTTAAATTTACAGAGTAATACATATTCATTGTAGGAAATTTGAGAAATACAAAAATACACAAAAAAGAAAACCAAAATCATCCTGGAGTAACTACTGTTAACATTCCGATGTATGGCCACCTAAGTACGTATGTACAATCACATACAGATGTCATGCTCAATATTTCTTCGAGAAAAAAAAAAAAAGAAAAGGCAAAGTGAAAGAGCTGCTGGATGCAAACCAGGAATCATTGTCCACGTATTTTAACCATCTTCTTTAACGTGTCTTCTCTACCCTTGGGCCCAAGCTGACAATAGATTGTAAATAAGGTGTCAGATTTCCTATTTAGAAAATAACATTAGGGTTGTAGGCAATTCCTTACCTTTCCTTTCCTGAATAGAGACCCAAGAAATTGTAAAGGAAATATGATACTGCAAAACGGCTTTATTTTTGTGAGGTAACGTTGGAAGTCCCCATGTTGACAGCTGCAAAGGCAGTCACGTGCTTAACAGAGCAAGGAGCCCTACAAAGGAAGAAGTTAACTTTAGCTTTGAAAATCCTTTTATCCTCCATGATTTTGATGGCTTTAAATTTGTCACCTGAATGCGATATTAACATAATCGTCTGCATTTCAGCTAATGAATGCACCTGCTTCTAAGACTTTATTTTAGCAGTTTTAATGAGCTCTTCAAAAGAGTTTGCCTGGACTTGGTGCTCTGCTAGAGAAATAGCAGCTGTAAGCAACTGACAACACATTCAGTATTTGAATCAAGCTCTGTGAGGTTGTTGAACTTGAGAAGGAGCGTCTATCCATCTGTCTGTGATAAGGGAGGTGAAGCTGAGATGGAGCTGAGGCATTTGCAAAAAGCACTCGAGTAAGTGAGGCTGGTCAAAAAAGGTTATTCCCTGCTTTGCCATAATGTATGGATTCCAAGCAATTCATTTAGGCTCTCTAAATCCCAGTTTCTCATCTATGTAATAATGGCACCCATCTTATAAGCTTGCTGTAAAGATTAAATGCCTCACCTGTTCTAAGCACTCCAAAATGTTACATTTTATTATAATTATTATGTTTATTATTAAGAAATGTGACTTCAGATAGATCAAGCAAATTCTATTTGATTGGCTGTAGGTTGTAGGGTTCTTCAGTGAACAATTGCTATTGAGACCTACAGTAAGAAAAAACCCAGGCCGATCTCTTTTACTTAAGTGATCAGGTAGTCTATTTCAATGCCGAATCATACCTTGACCCCACAGTGAAGATTTTTGAAAGGGAAGACGCTAACCAATCTCCAGAAGTCCAAATCCCTAACAATCCTATAAACCATTTAGAATTTAGAAACATTATGCAGGAGTTAAGATACTAGCATAATATTTACTTTTAATATATATTTTGATACTTTTTATTATCTTATCAAATTCACGTCATGCTTGTTTCACTCTGATTTCAACAGCGCATTTTCATGATGATAATCTCCCTCCTCCTTTTTTTCCATGTGCTCCTGGGTACTTTAATTTGAAAAGTAAGTAGTAATAACCCATCCAAAACTCAGCTGAATGGAAAATGAAAAATAGGACAAATGTTTCCTTAAAGATACACACAGCAGATTCTTACAGATCAACTGGAGGTAACACCCTGGAATAAGGTGCCACAGATTTTGATCTCTCTCTCTCAATCTCAGTAATATAGGTAGCACAAAGGCGAGACAACTGTTAAGAAAATGGAATATTCTCCTATTCTCCTTTTATTTCAATAAAAGACAATTATTCTGGCTGAGATTGAAGTAATTTATTTTCCAGATTCCTTTTCCCCTTCCAAATTCTGGCCAACAGTCTTCCCTCAATAACTGGAGCTGGTTCATTGGTGTTTCACCCTACATGCACAATGCTGGAGAGTCACTCAGGAGACAGGACCAGTTTACGAATCTTCACCAACTTGTTATAGGGGTTTCTCTGGAAGGGCATTGCATTCTAGAAACCACCAACTTGAATCTGCTGGAGCAGGCAGGCTTCTGGTAACTGCTTGCATCTCCACATTTCAAAAGATCCACTTTATCCAGACTTGCATGAAACATCTTTCCAGAAGACATTCAGATCTACCCTTAGACTTTAGCTTTGTAGTCTGAGAAAACGACCCCAAGGGAGCTTACCTCCAGCCGCCCTTTGACTGTGTTTTGCTACTGAAGGCGAACTGACCTCATACTGATGAGGACCTGTTGTCTACAGCCTGGCTACTCACAGTGTGGTCCTCAGAAGGGCAGCATCAGCATCAATTGTGAGCCAGTTAGAAACAGAGAGTCTCAGGCCCTTTCCAAGACCTACTGAATTAGCATCTACAGCTTCACGAGATTCCCAGTTGATCCATATGCACATTTAGGTTTAAGAAGCAGCAGTCTAACGGATCTGCCTGAGATTGTTTTTTTCCAGCAACAGAACTCACCATCTCCTGTTCCAAAGTTGTATCCATTCACTTTCCATTTCCAGTCTCTACACAGATTTCTCTGCAGTGCTGCAGGGCAAACTATCTCTATTTTGGATGAGTTCCCAAGCAGTGGGTCTTGTAGTGATTTGCATTTCTACGGTTCAGGTGGTCAAATGTGTATATACACAGCCTCCCACTAGCCAAACCATACCCAATCCCCTCCAAGTCATCTTGCCCTCCCTATTCCCGCAGCTGTAGTGTTACCATGTTCATAAATTATTGTTAAAGAAGGAAATTGCCAAAAGAAAAAAAAATAGTCTTTATAAACCTGCATAGTTTAGAGCTAAAGAATATGTTAAAATTTTCCATCGTGGAAATTTCCCAGCTACTGGGCTCTTTAGATTTTTTTTTTTTTCAGAGCTGCAAGCAAAGAATGGAAATTTCCAATTGCAGCATCAAGGGCTGCTGTTCTGCTGACTGTCTTGCTCAGCCGGGGTCATCTGCTTCTCTAAGACATCAAGGAATGCCAAGGTAGGTCTGAGAGAACACTCACTTCCTCTACAGGAAGGAAGGAATGTCTTTATGCTGCCTCCAAGCTGTGATGAGGAGAGGGACAGGAGAGGTGACGTGCCCTACTCTATCCACCTGAAGTGTGCATTTTGTTGATTGTTACCACCTATCAACAGCTTATCCTATCTGACATCTTTCCAATGGTTGCTGGCTGGCAGGTATTTCATTTTTAAGAAATCTCTAAAGTGAGGGGGAGAGGCAGAGACAGGAAAGGAACCAATATTTGTTGAGGTCTACTCTTCTAAGTACTCCACCAGGTATTTTATATGTGTTATATCATTTAACATTTATGTGACCTGCCAAGGTTAACTTCTGATTTTCTGTACCCAAGCTTCATTTGGAAGCTTCATTTGTCCTTCCTGAGACAGCCCTACCTCCCCTCGACCATCCCAGAAACTGGTCATCTTCAAGCATCCCGAGGGTTTCATCCCCACCTCTTCAATGTCAACAGCTCAGTTCCTTTTCACTGTATCTAAGTTGAAATATATTTCCCTTCACAGCTGGTCCTAATGCCTGAGTCAACAGGCGTCTAATAGTTCCCTAAATCCTGTCATGTTCCCCCCATGCACTACTGCTGATACTACAGAAGTCTGATGGTGGCAGCTCCATGGAAAGCCAAGTGTAAAGACGTCAGCTTATTGCAAACAAGGCCACACACCCTGACTGGCTCTAGGCCAGAAACAATGTTCTCAGACCTAGGTTGTGTGACTTTGTCTGGGCAGTTTGGGAGTTTTGGGTTTTTTTAGTGTTTTGCTTTGTTTTTTTAGATTTTGGGGGGATTCTGAATGACTCTAGGGAGCAAAAGCTACTCTCTTCTTACTGACAGGTCATGTTTCCAGGAAAAGAACAGTTAAGGAGGATTTCTGACATCACTGCTGCTATTTATACTTAACATTATTTATTGAGGTATGTTTGGTAATAATGAAGATATTCCAGCAATAAATTTTTAAAAAATCATTACATGGCTAGTGAGTTTTAAAAAGAATATTTATTCCCTATCTGCCTTTTCAATCACATCTATATCCATAGATATCAGTGTTGTCTTTGAATACAGTGACCAGTTTTAATGCCACCCATAATGAAGTGGAGGGCAGTGGGAGTGGTCAGTAAGAATATCGTACGTCCGTTTAGGCTTTAGTCTCAAAGGTTAATATTCAATTTAGTCATTGGTTCCTTCTGTAATAACGATTTTCCTTATCACCTTAACTCATTAAAACTGAGTCTGATTTCCTAGTGAAATTCATCAAGATAGCATTTTAATATGGGTCTGGGTCTCATATGACATGTACCACACTTGTGACAGGTTTCTTTCTACTCCCCCTCTGCATCTGTCATTAGCTAGAGGATATTGGTCCCCTTAGTTGAAGACAATGATGATTCATCTCTGTGGGTGGGGCTGAATAGACTGATATGCAACGAATATTCCTTTCCACTTTAGACCACAGAGATGACTTTTTAAAAAATTTATAGCTGGAAAACATGCTGATTTAGATGCTGATTGGTTAATTTGAACCATGGCCCCAATTTTCTCCCTCCTGCCCCTGCCCCTTGCAATGTCACTTTGCAGCCCCTTCCGTCAAGAGTTAGAATCTATTTCCCCACCTAGGCCACTGAATCCAGGCTGGCCTTTTGACTTGCTTTAGCCACTAGAATGCAACAGAGGTAACAGTGTGCCAGGTCCAAGCCTAAGCCTCAGGTGTGTGCTTCCACTTTCTTTCTTGGAACCTGCCACTGCTATGTGAACAAGGCGAGGCAAGCCTGCCGGAGGATGAGAGACCATGTGGAGTAGAGATGAGCCATCCTAGCTGAGGCCATCCCAGACCAGCCAGCCCACAGCTAATACGCCAGCTGACCACAAATGCACGAGCAAGCTCACCAGGATCAACTGGATCCCGCCTAGATCAGCAGAACCACTCAGCCAACACCGTCTCAAGAGGAGTAGTAAAGGCATTAAGTTTTAAGGTGGTTTGTTATGAAGCAACAGGTCACTAATACAGACGATCGATTCCCTTCTTTTCTTTTTTCTGACTGCCAGGAAGTTCAGCATCAAACTTGAAGGCCAATCACAGTATCTATGTTCATTCATTTATTCACGTTTATTGCACGCTTCATGGTGAACATATTTGCAATCTTCTCTCCTTGGTAGTGAACTCAAAAAACTTAATAACCTATTGTTTGCATGTTGGTTCTAAACCAACTCAATCCTCTGTTTTAAATATTTAGGTGGTTTTTACTTATCATCTGGTTGGAAGAGATGACTCTAGAGCAGGATTGGCAAACATTTTCTGGAAAGAGCCAGCTTGTAAATATTTGAGGCTTTGCAGGCCATACAGTCTCTGTCACAACTACTCAAGTCTGCGGTGGTAGTGTGAAAGGAGCCCTAGACTACATGTAAACAAATGAGTGTGGCTGTGTTCCAAGAAAACTTAATTACAAAAACAGGCAGTGGGCAGGATTCGGCCCTCAGGCCATAGTTTGCTAACCCCTGATCTAGACAAACCTACTTTACTGTGCAAAAACATCTTCGTCTGTACTATGATCCCATCGCCTTTATTGTAATTCATCTCAATTACCTTGAGAAAACAGGTAAATCAGGTGAATTTCCTTCCTCTATCCAAAGACCAAAAGGGGCTGATTATAGAGCAATGCTGTATAGAGACTAACAGCATTTGTCCCAGGGCGAGTAATTAAACTGAACGACTTAAGATTCCCTAGCCACTTAGTCCATGACTGGTTATTTAGTTAATGCTAAAGGCCAGGGCAACACAAGCGATGTCTCATTTGTTTTGTTTCATTTCACAGCCTCTAATCTCAAATACTCATTTAACAAATGCACGCTGTATGTCACAATGAGGATGGGGCTCCGGTCTACTCGGAGCTCCCTGAATGTATTGTGCTATTTCACGCCTCTCTAGCTCTGCACACAATGTTCCTTCTGCCTGGAACACACTTAGCCCTCTTCTCTTACTGGCTAACACCCACTCGCTGATCAAAACTAAGCTCAGTGATACTGTCTCTTGGAAGACTTCCCTGAGTGCACCTACCTCCTCACCCTCAACCTCCAGTCCACACACTCAGTCTCAGCATTTATTCTACTAAGTTAATAATTAAAATAGCTAATTGTGTTTATATGGTCCCAGGCTCTTACTATATGCCAGGCATTGTTAACTATAGTTGTTTAACTGAAATTATCAGTATACTTGCCCATTTCCCCAGTCCAATCATATATTCAAAAACATTTATTGAGTACCTCCCAACTGTTGTGCTAGATAAAGACAAAGAAAACACAAGCCTATAATAGAGTGTAAACCCACTGAGGGCACCTACTGTGTCTTTTTGCTTTTACTTCTCGACACCTAGCAGTGTCCAGAGCAGAGATTTTAGATTAATATTAGAGGAATGAATGAATGAAAATAGCTAACACTTACACAGTACATAATATGTGCCAGGCAATGTTCTAAGCTCTTCACATGTCTGAACTCATTTACTCCTCGTAACAGCTTTATGGAATAGCTGGTATAATTATCACCATTTCATATATGAGAAATCAAAGGCATGGAGAATCTCTAAGTAACCGTCCCAAGGTCACCCAGATAGTACGTGACAGAGCTGATTCCAGAGTCCATGTTCGCAACCACTGGATGAAATAAAAGCTTGAGTGACTCAGCATAAATCCATTGCCACTCTGGGAAAGGTAATTGAAAGGATGCATCCTTGAAGACATGGCTGATCCAGTGGTAGTGGTTATCTGCTTGGGTTTCGGAGTCAGAACTGTGATCATATTTGCACTTGAGTGCTCAGTGTAAGTGAGCACTGTTGTTGGTGCTGTTGACAGTGCCTCCAAAGTGCACCCTCACATTTACTCACAGACCTTCATGGTTGCATTCTGAACTCCCACCCGATTTCTCCCACCGCCCTCTCCTCTTCTCAAGTAGGCATGCACTGATGCTCAAGGAGCGACTCCAGCATGACTGCCAGCCTGTGACTGCTGTCTTGACTCTTCTCTGGTGGCAAGCAAGATTAAACCATAGATTCACACATGCTGGCCTATTCCAATGGGCACTTGAGCAAATTAGCATTTTGAAGAAGACTACACAGGAATGTCCATAATTCTGGTGAACCTGGCCGGCCATGTGCATTTGTTTTAAGAGATTGCTGCCAGTCACTCATTGATGGTTTTGGAAGTCCCCATGGGGCCTCCCAGGCAATATGCCACTCAGCGGGGAAGACACAGAGAAGAAGAAATAGTGACTGGTCTGCAACTGTCTCTGAGGACAGGCTTGCTCTGATGAAAAAGAAAGAACAGGTATTTTAAACAGAATTTTGCTTCTGAAACAAATATGGGTTTGGAAAGTTTTAGGTTTGAGCATTAGGACATCAGAGAATAAAAGTGATCACAGAGTCCCTGCAGACCCTTGAAGTCCACAGTCCCTCTGAGTGTAGAACAAATGTGTCCATTCTCCTGTCCTCAGGAAGTTTTCTTTAAAAAATTGGACTCCTCCCCTTTTTTCCCTTTGCAATTAGGTAAATAGAAGGAGGCAAGAAGGTGATTGGGTTGGTGGCCTCCGTCGATGGCCTAGAGGACCTAATAAAGATGTGCAGGGCCAGGACTAGCTCCCACAAGCTTCCACTTCTCAGTCTGAGGCACAGCAGAGATCAATAAGAATTCAACAGTTCAAGAATTGGCTCTTGCAAGCAACCATGTGTCACTGCAGAGCTGTGCAAGATTGTACCTGCGAGTACATGATAAGGTATAAGATGATGTTGTCTTTCCCTTTCTCCTTGACAAGCTTTCCTCCGTCAATAATTAATCATGGGACTTCTCCAGGAAAACACTGCCTGGCCGAAAGACTTGAGAAAAATATTCAGTTGACCAATATTCTTGTGCACCTGCAAACATTTTTCAGGGCTTGGGTAGAATTTACAGCACCTTATTTTCCAATTAAAATAATCCAGGTTTTATTGTATTTGTAGCCCCTTTCATATAGTTTACCACTGAATAATTCTCTGCTTGTTTCATTACGTAAAACTTGCGTTTTCTCGTCTAGATCACAGACTCACTGAGGGCAGATGTCATGTCCATACTCCTTTTGAATCCTCCCCAGCACTAACACAGAATGGAGGAGCACAATACTGAGTGGTCAGCAGGGAATGGCCACAAGATGGTGTCTGGAGACCTGGTAGTTTCTGTGCCCCCTGCCCCATTCAGCTGGGGATTAGACCTTTAGAAAGCACTTAAGTCTCTGAGATGCAATTTCCTCATTTTAGGATTGCCCCATTGACCTCACTGGCTTGTTGGAAGGATCAAATAAGATAATGTATGTGAAAGCACTTTGTAAACCAAGATTTGCTAGCTACTGAAATGTAAAAAATCAGCAGAAGAGGCATTTAGTAAATATCTGGTTGATTTTGAATGATAAGGTATTATCTTCCCTTCTCCCCTATATTCAATTCCTTTAGGAGTTTTATTTCTCAGGATTTAATTTCAACTGAGTAGCAAACCACCCCACAACTTCCTGATACTGTGTGAAATGTACCTTAGTGCCTTTTACCCCATAGTTACCTTAAAAATTGAATGAAATCTAAACAAACCAATAAAAAACGTCGCAAAGCATGCCATGGTCACATCTACTACTCAGGGCTCCCGGAGGCCAATGCCTTTGTAACCCACAGAGTTCGGAGCCTTTCTTGTGCTACATCAGCACACTCAAATTGTACCCTGGACAAGGATTATGCATATTTCTGCATTCTAGCACATACTTGATACATGAGAGTGGCAGATCATTGCTCTAAGCCCAGGCCAGCTGAGAAGAAAGTGGAAAACATGGCACCTTATGTGAGAAATTTTACAAAGAGATGACACTATGAACCAGACTTTTAGTATGATTCATTTATTCGTCTTTATTTTCTACTTGTTCTTAGCGAAGAAGACAATCTCTGTGTAGTAACAAAATTCTATATGATACATTAGAAAAATCTTCTTTCCAACATGGTTATTCCTCAAATGTTCTGGAAGATATAAAGTTTGGTCACAGGGTTTTTTCTCACTTAGCTGGAGGAAAAAAATGGAGACACTAAGACATAAAGTAAGTTGTATTACTCTAGGAATTAGCTTTTAGAGATTTCTGATTTCCTGTTTAATACTCTGGGTCCGAATAACATGAAAGTAAAAATAACTAGAGAACTGATGACTTGTTTCTGGTAAGTATTGTCATGTCTTACTGAAAATTTTAAATTTCGGTATTTTCAATTAATTCATGAAAGCTATGCAAGCCTATTTTTTTCCAAATTCAATCATAGAGTGTCAACTGCAGGAGTTATATACAGGGTATATATTGAAGCGTTTTGTTGACAGAACGAATCCAGACCAGTTTTGAACTCCATTGATGAACAAATTTATGACACTCTTTTCAAGGGGCATAAAAAGAGGAATCTCTTTGTCAGAATTCCAATCCAGAACAGTTTTCTTTCAAAAACTGTTTTAAATTCATTTTCTTTTTAAAACTTTTTGTTATGGGAGGTTTAAATATACCAAAAGGTAGAAAGAATAATAAAAATGTACCCAACTTCCACCTTTATGAACCGTCATCCAGCTTCAACATATGGCCAATCTTGTAAAGCCTCATTTTTAATCGATATTAGTAGCCAGTAAAATTAAACTCACATTATACGCCAAAAAACTTCAATGTTCAAATCTAGCATGTTTCTTTACATATTTTTTCCTAAAATAATTTTATTTTCATCAGACACTTTTCTTTCTCACTCTTAAATCTCTCCCACTTCTCCTCTGAGGCCAGCCCCTTTCATGGTCAATGCTGGAGGAAAAGTACTTAAGAAGGAGAGGAAGAGGCAGATTTTAAATTTATTAATTTATTAATTTTTCTCTTCCTATGACACCATGCCTTCTGCCCTTTGCCTAAAATGCGGCAGGAAAATAGTGGTATTGAGAAGCAAGGCGTTTCCAACAACAGAACTGAATCTTTGTCCATTTGCCCCAACAATACAGCAAGTGGCAGAATGAGAGAATGACCCACTCTATTCTTGATAAGAAAGGGAGAGAGAGCCCCAGTGACAAATATTACAACCCAAATGTTTCGAGGTGGGGAGTTTCTTGTATGTAATTGGTTATTTATTCAATTTATTTTCTATATATACAAATTAAAAATTTTTCAGAGTACAAATAGTTTGCTGTATAGAATGATTACTTTAAGGTTTATCAATACCAGTTTGTAGCCAAATCATACCCATAGGTGACCTAAAATAATAATAATTTTTTAAAAAGTAATAAATTAGATTGGTGTGGTTGAGTAGAAGTTATATGGCTTTAACAAAACTTTGGTTTTTTCTTTCTTATTGTTCTCCATGGTAAAAACAGCAAAATTCCTACCTAGATGGTAACACTTGTACCATTCGCTTAATTTCAGGATCCTTGATTGCTCTTGGGAACAAGTATACTGCTGTGGCATGAAGTGGAAGGTATAATTTGGAGCCAGATGAGAGAAAAAAGGCTCCTTTCAGAAGTAATATATTCATATAAATTCTAAAGTATCAAAAAAAGCTTAATAATTTCACCAAGTAATCTAAAGCTAAATTTCATATGCAAGTTCCTCACAGAACTATAACAAACTTTGTGGAACTCAAGCCCACCATGGAAAAAGGTTTCAAAACTTCTTTTAAAACAAGTGCGTTAGGGATAGCAAGCCACAAAGGGTAACAGAGTGTTACTCCTTGTCGTATTTGCTTTATCACCCGTGATAACTTGTTTTGCATTCAGAAAAGACTTAGAGAAATGTAAGGACGAATACTTATCATGATTCATTCCCATGTGGACTTTTAGAGTCCAAGATGATAGCCTTCCTTTTTCCTTCAACAGCCAGACTCTGAAAGGAATCTAGAGAGCGCAGCACACAGGAGTGGCCCTCAGTCAAAACGGGGCTCATTTCCAGCTCCGCATAAGTGCGTCTACACGTGATGTTGAAGGGAGTGAGCAAAATAAATCTCCTTAAATATTACGTGGTGCCAATGACCCTACCTCACTATTGAAGAAATAAACTGCATTTCTTCCTCAGCGTATTCACAAGGAATCTCTGAGATACAGGGATATGGTTATTCAGTCAGAAAAAGCATTTGTTTATTTAAGAGAAGTGAGCGCTTCATAGGAAAACTTTCAACTTAACAGAGGGGGAAATAACTTTTACAAAGAATCAAGCCAGTCAACCTAAGGGAAAGGGGGAAGGAAACAACAATGAAGTATAATAGGTAATAAAAACAAAAAGGAAAGAATAAAAATAAATATATCAGCTACTGCTAAAAAGTTGAATGAGTCCAATTTCCCTTTCAAAGGACAAACTTTCAGATGGGGCTTAAAAAAAACAAAATTAAGCTATGTATAAGAAACTCACTTCAAATAAAGTGACAAGGAAAGGTTGAAAATAAGTGGTTGGGCAGATATATGTCAGGCAAATCCAAAAGCAGGAGTGGCAATACTAATATCGAATTCAAGGCCAGAAGCATAAAATAGGAAGAGGGTGCAATGATTAAAGGCACTGTGGCAGAGACTGCTGATACCTATGTAATGTCTATTCCTCCTCACCCTTACTAACAAAACCTCAATTTAATTTGGCACAGCAACGTGTCCAGATAAAAACAATTTTCCCTTCCTCTTTTACAATTGGAGGTAGAGTATAAGTTGTAAGCAGAGGTTAGTGGGTGGGGCTTGTTGAAGTCTAATTCATCTGGAAGCTACTCCTTTCTGAACGTGTTTTTCCTCCTTCTTGACTGGAATATGTATGTGGTGGCTGGAGCTGCAGGAGCCATCTTGCAACCACGACTTGTAGAATGGGCAACACATACTAAATTTGGCAGAGCAGAAAGACAAACGGACCTTGCATTCCAGATGACCATGGAGCCACTATATCAGCCCTGAACTTCTCACCATCAGGTATCTTTTATGTTTGAGAAAAATACATTTTTATTTAAGCCATTATTATTTGGGTATCATTTTATATGCAGCCAGCTCAATTTCCTGTGGTATAGATACAAACACAAAAAAATATAATAGTCAGCTAGTATGCACTAAAAAACATAGCACAAAATTTTAAAAAACCAAAACCACTAGAAAGACAAGCAGAATTTGATGAAATGATAACCACAGTAGTAGATTTTAATATACCTCTTTCAGAATTTGATAAAATATGAAATTAAAAATGAGCAAGAATATAAAAGACTATAATGATACCCATAAGCTTATTATACGCGCATGCATATATGAGTATATGTGTGTAATTAGTATATAGCATAAAAAACATAAATTTATACCTTACGTAAAAAGAATATACAATCTTTTTATACGTGTATGGAATATTTACAAAATCAATGGTGTACTTGGCCATAAAAGATAAAAGCATATTGTGGTGTATGGTATAGACGAAAAGTGCTAGAACCAGACAGCCTGTTCTACAGCTTGCTGGCAGCGTGACCTTGGGCAAGTTACTTAACCTTCCTGAGCTTTGTTTATCTACAGAGTAGGGATCATAACAGCTGGAAATTTTATCTGTTATTATAATTATTATCCCTCCCAGCCTAGCATTCTCCAGCTTGATGTCCATTCACCTACACAAAGCTGCGAGCGCCACATGGAACTAACTTTAGGTAGAGGTGCCAAGCCATTGGTTGGCCATCACTGTTTCACATTGGGAGGGTCAGGCCAGGATAGAAGGTTAACATTTCTCTGATTGGCCTCAACTGAACAGTGAACACAACACTGTCTAGCACAGAATTCAAGAACACCAAAAGAATGTTAAATGGATGAATTGTTACTTGCAGGAAAAGAAACCGGCACCATGTTTCCAGTTATTCTTCATTTCACACAACAACTAGCTGTTTCCGTTGGCTGGCACAGTGGATGGGGAACACTATTGAGTAAACTCTGCTGAAGAAGGATGAAAGTGGGCCAGTGAATTTTTTTGACACAGTCCAAGCTTTATTTTTGCTTATTTCTGGCGAGCTAATATGAGGGATGTTAGGAAACAATTGACAAAAACTTTTAATAAGGCTTAAAGGACAAGAAATCTCTATAGCCCCTCAAAATATAAACTTTTTGTACAAACAAGGATCATCTGTGACCTAAGACAGAACCTCTAAATTTAGTTGTTGGTTAGAAAAAGAAAAAAACACATAAATCTTTTTTTTTTTCCTGAAGAAAATTCAGCCTGGGGTAACATCTGTGCCAGTCTTCCTCTATTTTGTATGTGGGTTGCCACCTCAGCATGGCCACCAATGAGTGGTGTAGGTCCGCCCACAGGAAGCAAACCAGGCCTGCCAAAGAGGGGTGTGCCAAACTTAACCACAATGCCATGGGGCTGGCCTCCTATGTAAAGCTTTTTTAAAAAAAATTCATAAAATAAAACATTTTTAATAACACAAAAGCAAAATATTAAAGTATTTTAAAACAGTTAATGAAAAGATAGTATTTTCATGAGCAAGTACTTTAATAAATGAAAATGTATGACTATTTAAGAAAACTATTAATTATATATTTTAATAATTATCTCATATAAGTAGATTATAAATATATAGGCTGTAAGTATCCACAATATTTATATAGTTTAATAAAATTAAATTTAATAAAAATATTAGATATATAAAAACTTAAATGTTTATTCTCGAACTTGGGCGAAAAACAGAAGTGAATTAAAGACAGTAAGTTCTCCAAGTCATTTTAGGTCACAAACCATAGAGAAACTGATGTCAACTTGGAATGAATGGGGTATTTGTTCCTTTGCTTTCGGGAATCTGTAATAGCATCAGCAGAGTGATATTTATGTTTTTGCATAGTTTTGTAAGATTCATCTCAAAAACACTGATGAACAAATAGATAAACTAAGGGTGGTTATTATTATTATTATGTTCCAAAATATTTCCTCTCTAGCTATTCCTAATTTCTCTCAGAATTATCTTAGTGTATCAATTCTTCACCAATTTCTATTCCTTCCTCTCTTTAAAAAGTTTTGTGTCATTGCAAAATCAGCTCTCAACTTTCTGATGAGAATGATCCTCTCGCTCTCCTCTGCAGTCATAAATATCCTTTCTCAGCCTTTGCTTAAGCTGTTGTCATTCATAGAAGCTCCCCCTTCTTTCCATGTGTAGGAGAACATCAAGCTCAGGAAGAAGTGTTTCCCAGCTTTGAGATTTCAGACTTCCTCAGATGAAATTAAAACAATGTACTGTTTCCCAGATGAAGATTCATATAGGGTACCCACTTATCAGGGAGAAAGGCAGACTGGGAACAAGAGACAAAGAGAGACTGAAACAGAGAGGAGAGAGGCAGAGACCACATTTCCCCTGTCTGAATTGTACCAGAAGCCGAGATTCTGTACTTCTTCTGTAACTGTTGATTAGCAATGCTATCAGGACTATGTGAATTATTTTAATTTAATTTGGCAGATAGTAGTACATATTTACTAGATTGAGTTGATAGAATCAGTGTTAAGAACTACATTAAACTGATTAGAAGATTTTTTTTTTCTGATCTAGAAGATTATTTTTTTAAGGATCATTTTTTTATTCCAAAGACTGCCTTCCTAAAATTTGTATGAGTCTATCTAACCACGTAAGGCACAGGATCATCTTGCATTCTGCTTTCTCCCAACACGTGGAGGTCAGTTGCCTCATGCTGCCCTCATCCTTGTGATGGGAAGAGGTGCCACAAAGTAAATTGTAAAGAATAAAGAAGGATTAAGAACAGAGCAGGGGTTCTGAGGAAAACGCAACACATGAAATCAGGAATCTTTCTTTCCACGGAATTTGTACAGCTTTTTTGAATCTTTCTTGTCCCCTGCTATTTGTTTTCCCCTCACCAGGCAGGGAAATTCAGTTTTGCCTCTTAAGAATTCCATCTGCCTCTCTGAAAAAGGACAGACAGAGTGGAGGGGGCTGGTGGGGGGAAAGATGGAGGTTAAAAGTCTCCAAAGTCTGAGGAAGAAGGAAAGTGAAAACTGAAAACTAAATGCCATTGTCGGTTTCTTCCGCAGACATCACTTCTCGTTATAAGATAATTTGCAGTAGATGAAGACCATGTTTGTCAGAATCTAACTCACATCATCATTCTGGGATTCTGATGTGACCCTTTTCCACTTTTTGGTCAATAAAGAAATTCATCTCACCCAGAATCCAATCATTTAAAATGAGTCACAATGCATGACTCAAGATTCAACCAGCTACAGTATTTTTCCTCATATTAGATTTAATGTTTCCTGCAAGATTGCTTGTAGGAGTGTTACTTCTCCAGTCCCAGGTAGTTATAGATTTTTGTTACACTGTGTCTGTTGTGTGAATGTGTGTGTATATGAATAAAATATGATGTGTACACATATAGTCTTTGAATAATGCTATAATTATAAACGTAAGTTTAAAGAAAATATTGATTTCTCCAATTCAACCAAGGAAAGGACAAATTAAAACAAATACCATATTAAGAATATATCTGATTTTCACTTTTAAAATCAAGTAATTTTTACCCAAATTTTGCAAACTTGACTCAGTCATTTCTGATATGCTGGGGATCGAAATCTCCCTCCTACATTTGAATTATTCATCATAGATGTCAAACGTTACACAAAGATTTACGGGGAGTGTGATACTGTGGATCAAGTATGTGTGGCTGCTCTCCAACTGCGTTTGACAGCAGTTCTGTCTTTCAGTGGTTCCTGAAAAGTCTAACCACATGTTTGCATAAGTCAGAGGCTTTCTTGCTGGAGTTCCTATAGGAGACATTTCCATGGGCTTTCATGGTATGCAAGATAGGTCAATTTGAAATCATATCATCCAACTTTGCTGGGTCTTCAAGTATGCTCACTAATAAATTAATCCTTGTGCAGCTAGATTAACCAACCCTGAACCAAATCCTTCAAAGGCTCTTCATTGCTTCTGCTCAAAGAAGAAAGGCTCACACTCCGAGGTCTTGCATTCACAGCCTTCTCCACCAACCCCAATCTACACTCCTACTATATCCTTTCTGTGCTGGTCCACTCATCCACTCCCTGTTCCCCAAACACACCCTGTACCTTTGGCCTTCGGGTATTGCCTCAAGCTGTTCTCACCTAGAATGTCTTCTTTTTGCCCGACAAACCCAAGCCTACTCATTCTTTTTGTAAATTTTGTATTTTTTAATTATACAAAATAATGCATGACTACATTCTCTTTGGAAAAATATTCAAACAATATAGAAGATATTCAGTAAAAACTGAAAGTCCCTATGAATTCTAGCCCTTCGCTCCCCTCTTCCACCACCTGTTGACTGCATTCACCTTCTCCCAGTTTACTAGGTACCTTCCAGCTCTTTCTTTCTGCATTTAATATACACATACAGTTTTTGTTTATTTCGTTTTTAGGTTAAACTATACACTTTGTTCCATGGCTAGTTTCCTCCTCTTCAAGGCCTATGTGAAATTTCTTCTCTCCCCTGAATCCCCCCTCACTACTTTAGCATCCTTCCTCCTCCTGCATTACCCTGTCTTAGACTTCTAACTCTTGACGTCCATGGCACTCTATTGGCTTCTCGTCCATCTCTTTATGACCCTGGGTTCTTGGACTCTTAGGACTGGAATGTAAAGTCTTTGAGGGAAGGAACTTATCTTTATCTTTTTGTGCTGTTTAGAACTGTATTATGCACAAAGTAGATATTCAAAACTATTTTACCAAGTAAGTGAACTCCAGGTTCCCCATTTCCTGATCTAAAGTGGGAAAGCTCCTCTTAAATGGTGAGAAAAATTTAAATGTACTCTAATGAAGTATTTAGAGTTTTCATAGCCTCTCCTAAGAATTCTCCCAATCTCTTCTACATAACAGGCTGGCAGATTTCTACAAATCAAGGGAGAAGTGCAGCAACTTTGTGAGAAATCAGAGACCCCAGGCGAAGCTGTTCTTCTCTGACCTCTCAGACCAAGGACAGCTCCACCAGTTAAATACTCTCAGGGCTGAAAATATTCTTACAGTGAAGGGACGATTACAGCACAGGCTGATGGGGAAAAGGGTTGTGAGGGAAGCACAGACTATTCCAAGAAAAACATACTCTCTCAGACTTTCTAGATCTAAAATTTCAACTCTCACTGAACGACTTTGCCAGTGGAATTGATCACTGGCATAACAGCCACAGCAATTCAAAAACCTTTCACTTTTCCTTTTAACATAAAAATTATAAAGTCGAACTTGACATTCCCTTTAAAAAAGTTATTTTCTCAGATCACAGAGAAGGCAAAACAACCAATGTTACATATCTTGTGTTTAATTTTAAATGCTGTCTCTTGAATAATTTACTTACTACTTCTTTGCCTCAGTTTATCTATCTATAAAATGAGTGTGACAATAGTGCCTATTTTTTTGGATTCTGAACATTAAATTGAAATAATCAAGTGCGGTATGTAGCAAAGTCTGACTCACAGCAAGTTTCCAAAAATGTTAGCTATGATGAGGACGATCATGTTATGGCTTCTCATGTCTATGTCAGGAGCTGAAAGAGTTTTCTTTCTTTTTTTTTTCTTACAAACATATCTTTTTTTTAAAGATTGGCACCTGAGCTAACAACTGTTGCCAATCTTCATTTTTTTTCATTCTTCTCCCCAAAGCCCCCAGTACATAGTTGTATATTCTAGTTGTGAGTGCCTCTGGTTGTGCTATGTGGGAAGCCGCCTCAGTGTGGCCTGACAAGTGGTACCATGTCCACGCCCAGGATCCGAACTGGGGAAACTCTGGGACGCAGAAGCAGAGCATGCGAACTTAACCACTCGGCTACAGGGCTGGCCCCTGAAAGGGTTTTCTACAAAGGACTTTAGCCAAAGAAGGCAGACAAGAAAGAACACTGTTGAGCTGTTATAGTGGTGAACACTATGAGCAACATTTCTTGGAAAATTCTATTCAATTCCTTCAATCTCATTACAACGAATTTGCTTAGAATCTTTATTAAGCTATTGCTTGAAATAAATGGGCTATTAAATGGAAAAATCTCTTTTTGTTAGAAATTTCCTCCAAATTAGTATTAGTCATAACTGGATTTTATATTCCTTTTGACATCTTACATGTCTTCTATTAATAGTCTCAATTATTAAGTGCAAATAACCGATGGAAAGGA
The DNA here is from genome assembly GCF_021613505.1 of Equus quagga. Lineage (NCBI taxonomy): Eukaryota > Metazoa > Chordata > Mammalia > Perissodactyla > Equidae > Equus > Equus quagga. The sequence goes on along the minus strand of NC_060274.1, from coordinate 110,065,212 downwards.
CCTAACTTAATATTTAATAAGTAAGGGTTTTGTTTTATAAAAAAAGTTGCTGTTGGACCTAAGGGGGAGCTTTTAAATTCTTCAATTAGACCATTAATCAAAACAGATAAAATTAGGGGCTGGCCCTGTGGCTGAGTGGTTAAGTTCTCACGCTCCACTTTGGTGGCCTGGGGTTCGCCAGTTTGGATCCTGGGCGTGGAGCTATGCACCGCTCATCAAGCTGTGCTGTGGTGGCATCCCACATAGAGGAACCAGAATGACCTACAACTAGGATACACAACTATGTGCTGGGGCTTTGGGGAGAAAAAAAAGAGGAAGATCGGCAACAGATGTCAGCTCAGGGCCAATCTTCCTCACACACACACAACATTATTTTAGTTAATAACTACATACTTAGCTACTGCAGATAATCAAAATGGTTAAAATACTTCGAATTGCTAATTTTAGGGTCTCAAATAGTTATTGAAACACTCTAGACATACACAGGAAAAATCCAAAGCAATGAGCTAGTAAATTCTGATGCAAAGACAAGTGGTATCAATTGAGAATTTCAGGTCAAATTATTTGGTATTCCACTATTTACTTCACTTGAGCAACATCTATATAATAAATCAGCTTAGGTTATCTTAATAGTTACTGTGTGTTCGTGAATGTACAGGCTCAGGGCATAGGATCTGAGGTCAGAAAGATAAGGGTTTAAATTCCAACTTGGTAACCTCCCTGGTAAGTGAACTTGGGCAAATTGTTTAACCTCCCCAAGCCTCAGTTTCCTCATCCCTAAAATGTGGGTAACACCTATTTTGCTGGCTTGTACGGATAAAATGAGGTACTATATAGAACGAGCTTAACTGACACTTAGTAGATAGACATTGGATTCTTTCTTTTTTTTTTAACCACTTCAGTTTCTAAGCTGTGATAATAAACAAGTAAATACATAATATATCAGATGGCGATAAGCACAGTGGAAAAGAGCAAAGTGGGAACCCTAAGGGTCTACCAATGGGGGAAGAGGTAGCTAAAATAAGAGAAAATGAAAAAATAGGGGGACACATGGACAAGGTGGCTTAGCCTCAGTCCATGCTTGTAAATATTTTAAGACCCATGGGGCAAGCTGTGCTCTTTCCGCCTTCTTCGTTTCATGATTGTGACCATCATAATCAGGACACAGCCTGAATTTATGCAGGCAAGTAGAGAAGAGGAAGGAGTCAGGAACGAGGAGGTGGGGGAGCTGAGGCTTGGGGGACTAATGGAGGACTAAAGTGCTGTAGGACCAGCCATGGCTATCAGGTGGCCCTCTGTCCTGAAGGGGGGTTCCACTGGCCTGGCTACTTCCACTTCCCATTGGTACCCGACAATGCAGTCTAGAGGGTAAGTGGAGTTGTAGAAGCAGTTTCTTTTGATTATTAAAAATATATATTATTTTAAACATAAAATAACCACATTACAGAAAGCAGATAACCTAAATACAGAAAATTTGAAGGATTTAGAAAAAATAAGCCACCTATAATCCCATTAGCCTAATGCATTTAACATCAGCATTTGGGTTAATTTCCTCCTAGTCTTTTCTCCTATGCATATTTAAAGATAACTGAAATCATACTGTCCACACAATTGTGGATCCTGTGCTTTTAAATACGACATGGTCTCAAAAGCATTTCCCTTGTTGCTAACCAGTTTTTCATAATTAACCTTTCAACATGTGAACAGTATATCATTGTGTAAATGAACAATAATTTACTTAACTATCTCCTTATATTGTTAGATGTTTAGAATCTTTCCAAATTTTTATTATAAATATCACATCAATATACCTTTTCCTGCATATTTTAGATTATCTTCTTAGAATTGATTTTCAGAATTTTCAAAATATAAAATGTTCCAGTTCATCAACATTTTATGACTCTTCGTGTTTACTGCCAAATTGCTTTTCAAAGGGATTATATCAATGTACAGTCCCAAGAATGGTGTGTGAGAGTGACAAACCTCACTGCACCCTTGAAAACACTGGATTATTACATTATTACTTTTTTTTTACAGCTTCAATTTCCAGGCTGTGATAATAAACAAGTAAATACATAGTATGTCAGATGATGAAAAGATGTTCACAATGGCGGACAGTAAAGTGGGGAGAGGGGAAAGTGACACGGGGGGTTGGTGGTTGCTGTTTTTACGTAGGATGACCAGGAAAGGCCCTTCTTAAAAGGTGGCACTTCAGTAAGAGCTGAAGAAAGTGAGGCAGTAAGGTGTGAGCATTGTCTGAGGAAAGAGGGTTTCAGGCAGAAAAAACACCAAGATAGACCCTGAGGCAGATTCAAGATGGGCAGTCTTTGAGAAACAGCAAGGGGGCCAGGTTGCTCCCATCCATTGGGAAGATGGGGGCATGGAAGGAGATAAGATCAAAGGGAAAGCAGGCAGCCAGGACATGGAAGGCTTTATCGGTCATTGTAAGGATTTTTCTTTTATTTTGAGTAGGACGGGAAGGCATTAAAGGGTTTTGGAAAGAGAAGAGTCAAGAACTGATTGTGTTTCATGTGATTAGCTGATGTGTTCAGAACAGACTAAATATGCTCAAAACCAAACTCAGTGTCTTTCCTGGCAAACCTCCTACCTTCTCAGCATCTCCATTCTCTGAATCATCAGTATTCAAAATCTCAGTCATCTTTTGCATCTCAGAACTAATCATCACCAAACCCTGTCAATTCTCCCTCCAAAATGTCTCTTGTATATGCCTTGTCTATCCATTCCCATTGCCCAAACCTTACCATAACGATTTTCTAAATGATCTCCCAGCCTTCTATCTTTCTGCTCTCCACTCATACCACTCAGTGCTGTCAGCAGTCATCCAAGCAAAGTGGATTATTCATGGGTCTGCTCTTTATCTTTGCTGCCTCCACCCCAACAATAAGGTCAAAATTCTTTGGAATGAAATTCAAGCTCTACCACAATCTGATTCTAATCTAGGGGTCAAAACTTATCTCCCATTATTACTTAGAATTAACTGTGCCTTCCTGTCTAACAAGTTTCCTGAACCAGCTCTGCACTTTCTTACCGTATACCTTTGCTCACATTGCCTCCCCTTCCTTGAACCTTCTGTTGAAAACACTCTTCAGCCCCACCCAGAAATCCTGCCCATACTTCTTGGACCACCCCAAACATCACTTTCTTCACGAAGTCATCCTCAAGCTCCCTGGCTGGAGTTAAGCTCATTTCCTTTTGTGCGCCCATAAATTCTACTCCATTACCCACACATTCTGTACCATATTACACCATGGTTTTGTGAATATGTTCTTTTGTTACTAAGCGATAAGTTCCTTAAGGATCCATATCTTATTTGTCTTTGTATCTCCGACATCACTTACTATAATGCCTTGAACATAGTAGGTGTCTAATAAATGTTTGTGGAACTTAAATTCCCCAAGGCTTTGTTGCTAATTTATTGTTGAAACACAACTAGAATTCGGGTCATCTGATTCCCAGCTCCATATACCTTTCCCAATACCATCCTATCTTTCTGACTTCTTCTTTCTATGGTTCATTGTCTTCTCATCTGAAGAACATTTGAAACCACTAAGGAAGGATGACTAAACAAAAAACAAATGCTGGAATTTATTTTCCATGTAGCTATTTAAACCAAAGTGAACCTAATTTAAGGGCACTAAAATTTTGACTCTGAATTAAAAAATAAGAATAAAAAAACATCGTGCATACACACCTAGAGACTTTTTAGCTTCTTATATTTTGATTTTTGAGCAGCACTTAAACTTTTAGGAGTCAGGTTGCCACGTTTCTTGGTATGCTGTAAATTTGTAGTGGGGGGGAAAGAAAAAAGTGTGTGTGATTTTGCTTAACAACTGTCAGCAGCATTTCTAGCCCCTAAGAATATGAGAGGGTTTAAAATTTGGGATGAGAGCCTGAGGCAAACAATAATTCCCAATTATCTCAATCCTTCCTATCTTGGAAAAACAGCTCAAGGAACTAGTGTCCTAACCTGGGCTTCCCCTTTGGTCGTTGAAATTAAATCGGTCAATTATACACATGATACATGTTATACATAAGTACATGTAAAATGAGAATAAAATTAAGTTATAGTATTTAAAATATAGTAATAGCTAGGATTAATATGCACATATGAGAATTCTTTTAGAGTGATGAACACTGATGTCTCAGGAAAAGAAAGACATGACTGAGTCAAAACATGTATTTTAGAGAATGGTTTAAGAAAGTAAGGAGAAAAAAAGAAGTGGAATGACTCTTTTTCTCCTAAACAGTTCTGCCTTCTTCTCCCTGTTGCAACTTAAAAGAGGGCAGCATTGCTATGAAGAATGTCCCATTGAGGTTTTCACAAACTCAAATGAAATGGGATGAAATTAAAGCCTTACATTTTACAGGAAAAAAGGACAAAACCGAAGCACTAATTCCTCTCACTCTCCTCGCTCCCCCTCTGAGTGTTACAGCAGCGACTGACCTGTGAATCTGACGTGAATCGTAGGACAGGATCACAGGCGTGAAAGTGACTTCTGAAGTAGTTTTGTCTACTTTCTATCCCTGGCGAGTGAGCTCCAAACCGTTACAAACAATGAGTTAGTATTTAAGAAACTCCCCCATAGGCAATTTTCCCCAACTACAACCTAAATTCTACCTTACAGAATGACATGGACAATTTTTCCTGTACTCTACAATGAAGACGTGAAAGCAGCTTTTTGCCATAGCTAATGATCGTAACCATTTCTGCATCACGTGGGTTATATTTCCGGACTATGGGAAGACAGTATGGAATAAGGGGTAAGAATTTGGGCTTGGAGACAGATCTGTGCTTAAGCCACAGCTGTATGATCACAGGCAATTTACTTAAGTTCTCTAAGCCTCAATTTCCTCACCCATAATGTGGGGATGATAATACCATCCAGCTGATCAAATTACTCGAAGAATAGTCTAGAACAAGTGCTGTCCAATGGAAATATAATGCAAGCTGCAAATGTGAGTCAAATATATAATTTAAAATTTTCTAGTAATCACATTAAGAAAAGCATAAAGAAACAGGTGAAATGAATTTTAGTAATATGTTTTACTTATATTGAAAATATCATTTCAACATATAAAAAATACTAATGAGATATTTTACATTCTCTTTTTTTGTACTAAGCCTTTGAAATCCCATGTGTGTTTTATACATATGGCTTATCTCGACTCAAAGTAACCACATTTCAAGCATGGGTGGCTGGTGGCTAGCAGATTGAAGAGTACAGGTCTAGAAAAAAGGCTGTAAAGCATTTAGCATTTTGCTAGGCATGTAATGAATGCTAAAAAGTTGGGGTTTCCATTATCAGTAATATTATTCTTAGAGAACTGTGTAATCTTCTCAAAGCCTTCGATTCCCCAGACTGGCTCTGTCTGTGGTACTCTTAGGGGTACCTGGAGAGACTGGGTTGCTCAAGCCAAAGCCCTCCAGTTACTTCAAGGTCAACTTCCTCATGGTCACTCTCCATCTAACTGATAGAGGGGGTCACAAAACGTAGGATCTGCACAGATGATATATCCATTTAGTGCCAATGACCTTCAGGTACTGACACATTAAACCCAAAGAAGTAGGCACCATCACTAATCTGCCACATTCTCAAATAAATAGGACAGCACAGGGCATTTGCTAAAACAACCGCTTGTTCCTATATTTTTCCCCTTAGAAGTAGCAAGGTGCTATGCAATACACTGTGCTCAAAAGATGATTTGATAAGTTAAACATAGTCACCGTAAGACCCAGCAATTCCACTAGGTGTGCACAAGAGAATTATAAAACATGTGTTCACGCAAAAACCTGTACACAAATGTACACAGCAGCATTATTCATAATAGCCAAGAAGGTGAAACAGCCTAAATGTTCATCAACTGATGAATGGATAAACAAAATATTCATACAATGGAATATTATTCAGCCATAAAAAGGAATAAAAGGCTAATACATACTACAACCACAGGTGAACCTTGAAAACATTATGCTAGGCAAAAGAAGCTAGTCATAAAAGGCCACATATTGTATAAACTCCACTTATATGAAATGTCCACAATGGGCAAGTCCATAGATAGAGAAAATAGATTAATGGCTTCCAGAGGGTGGGGGGAGGGGAAGAATTGAGAGTGACTGCTAACAGGTGTGGAATTTCTTTCTGGGGTGATGGGAATGTTCTGGAATTAGACAATGGTTGTAAAATGTTGTGAATATACTAAAAACCACTGGATTGTAAAAAAAAACAACACACAAAACTCGATTTGTTGTCCTAGGGCAGCACGATCAGAAACAAGTACTGCCAGAGTCCCAGAATGGAGAAGTATATGTAAGCTTTTAAAAATAGAAGAGATCACCCATGCCCAAAATATTATTTGATAGGCTATCATTAACTAAAGCATACATAATATCAAATCTTTGTCTCCTTCCCATAAATTACAACTGATTTACATTTTAACATTAAGCATATTATCTACTAAGAGGGCACGAACCTGAAGGACACACACACATACACATATACATAAACATAAATGCATGCAAATGAGTTTGAAGTTTCTGAAAGAAACCCGTCGTTGCTCTGTTCAAGGCCCTCCAGGCTCCCATCCCTCTCTTGGGATGGCCCCACATCTCAAGTGCCTCCTGCCTACTGTGTGGCAGCAGAGTGCAGCAGGTAAGGCGTGCGCTCTGGAGCCAGACAGCCTGTGTTAAAGCCCAGGTCTCACTACTCACTAACTTTGCTCTTTGGGCAACTTTCCTAACTCTTCTGTGCCTCAGTTTCCCTTTACAACGGGGACAATAAGAGTGCCTGGGCTTGTTGCAAGGATTAACAGAATTAGTGTATATAAGGTGCTCAGAGGAATGCCTGGCCTGTGGTGGATACTTTATAAGCGTTTTATAAATAAATATTTAAAACCCTGTCCCCACAGCAGGCCAACCTTGCTTGCACATGCTTTCCCTCTGTCTGGGACGCTCTTTCCCCACAGTGTCTCCTCCCTCTATTCCTCCGGCACTTTGTTCAAATATCATCTCAGCGATCCTGATCACTCTACCTCCCTCCCTTGCTTGTTTCTTTTCCTAGCATTTATCACTTTCTAATATGCTAGGGGATAATTTGCTTATGGATCTTGTTTGTGGCCCACAACTCCTGTTAGAAGGCGGGGATCTTATCTGTCTCTTTGCCATTACCCCTAAGCTCCCAGGACAGTGGCTGCCGCAGAAAACACACTCCACCATGTTTTCTGAAGGAATGAAGAGACAGTGGTTACTTCTGGGCAGTGGCACTGGGGATTGGGACAAGAGTTTACCTTTCACTGAATAACATTTTGTACCATTTTATATTTGACCATGTGCTTATGTGCTTTTCATAACAACGAAAAGTGAGACATAAGACACTGGAAACACAAGAGTACGTGGACCTGAAGGAGAAGCTGGTAGCATAAAACAATAAGACTTCGGGCATGCATGACCAGTGGAGAATTCTAGAGGAAAGTGGGAGGATGCTCCTGCAGGCCACCTTTAGACTTTACCCCTGAGAAAAGGTGGAATGACACCTCAGAAATGGCACACAGCCCAAGCCTTGAAGCACACCATGTACACAAGTTAGCAAAAAGTCTTAATAGGATCCTTCAGATTGTGCAATAGGTGTCCTGTACCTATGAGTACAACGAGAAATTTTTCCATGGCAAAAGGCCTGTTTCCAGGCACAGTAAACAGAAGCATTTGCTGAGGGCCATTTGCCCACTTCCGCCACTGCAGCATGGCCAGGCAGGTGGCCATGGCGCACGGGATGCCTTAGGCAGGGACAGACGGTCTGTGTCCACGGCCTGCGAATAGGGGCCTTCCTCATTCCCTAACAGGCCCTCTGGAAACCTCATAAAGACTACACAATCCCACGTGAGAGCACTGGACTTCAAACGACTTGTTCTGTAAGCTTATCCCATCTAGTCTGGGGGTAAAACTCTGCTATAAGTTGTCTTTGGGGTCCCCCCACCTCTCTTTTCCACGTCACCCTGTCCTCCCCCGTGCTTTGCTGCCCCTGCTCTCTCCTGTCAGGAGCAAAGCAGCTGATGAGTCGCCAGCCCCTTGGATAATGTATTACCCCCTTCCACGAGCTTTTGCATTTAAAAAGAGGTCAACAGGAAAGACAGAATGATGACGTTGTTGATAACAAAATAAATAATATTGAAGATGATGACAAGGATAGCTGATGATAGCATTTATTTACTGAACATTTACTGGGTGCCAGGTTTCTAAAAATGGATACAATTTATCTTATTTAATCCTCCAACAATCCGATGAAGTAGATATCATTATATCCACGTCACAGATGAGGAATGAAAAGTCACATAATTAGTAAGGGGCAGATGAGGGTTTAGAAGAACCATTTCTACAAATTTTTGCTCTAAGGAATTCCGTCATGTTCAAATGAATGGATTTCTAAGGTGGAATCTTTGACCCTGGAGGGAGAGAGCTGGGGAGAGTCAGACCACCAGCAACCCTCAAGAGCAATGGAATAGACCATCAAGACTTGAAACTTCAAACAATCCACTGTGTCTCTAACTGCCTAGTTTCAAACCCTGACTCCGACACTCATGATATTACCTGGGGGAAGTCACATAACTTGTCTGTGCTTGAAACTATTAGAATTCAGTGAGATAATGCCAACAAAGTGCTTGCAATAAGATGCGTGTATGGGGGCCGGCTCTGTGGCTGAGTGGTTAAGTTCACGCGCTCCCCTGCGGCTGCCCAGGGTTCGGATCCTGGGCGCGGACACGGCACCACTCATCAGGCCACGTTGAGGCTGCGTCCCATATCCCACAACTAGAAGGACCTGCAACTAAGATATACAACTGTGTATGGGGGGGTTTGGGGAGATAAAGCAGAAAAAAAAAATAAATAAAAAATAAAAAAATAAAAAAAAGATGCGTGTATGTAAGCGTGTACGTATGTGTGTGTATGTATACATATACAGCATATTATAATTGCTATCAATCCCTACTAATCATCAGAATAATTTATTTCTAGATTCCAAATAACAGAGGTACTCTTTTACCTGATTTTATAATGTAGTTGCTGATCCATTTTCTATGGATTTTTTTAATTGAAAAGGTAGCATAACAATAGAATTTTGAAGAAAGACACCCCAAATCCTATTTCCCTAACACAACAATTATTTTTGCTGTTGCAAATTGCCTCCAAGTTTTGCTAAGTCTGAGAAGCCACCTGGAGAGGACACTATATTGAATCAGAGTTGGAGTTTTCTCTCACTCTGTCACTAACTAGCTGTGGGATCTCAAAGAAGTGACACATCTACCCTTTGCCTTAGTTTCGGTGAATATAAAGTGAGGGGGTTAGACCAGATGATCTTTAAGAACCTCTAGCTCTAACAGTCTCTGATTTTGATCTATAATCTACTTTTTTTAAACTTTCTTGCATATTCATATGGAATGGTATATATAAAGTACATGTAAGCATTGTTTGCAAAGTTAGCTAGCTTTCTAGACTATGCCTGGAAATAAAATTTCACATATAATGAGTTCTGCAAAGGTAGAAATCCCAAGAATTTCAGAAGTAGCTACCAAATTACCAAAAAGCTACAAAAATTAATATCTTAATACATTCACAATATATATGTTTGCAACTAAAGTGTTAGCAATTCCAAGCACTAATTATAAGTAATACATTTAGTTTGATAAGGTCATTCTAATCTTTGTTGATATATAGTTATTCACTCATGATGTAAATATGAAAATGTTACATCAATGTAGTTTTTTCATGTGGTATTCCTAATTTTTAATGTTTCTCTACAAGAAAATCAAAGAGAGAAAAAAAGGAACGACTCTACCCGACTTCGATAAAATTGGCAGAAACATGTCAATGTAAATGTCTAAAATATCTATAAAAATTAGATGAAGCGGTCACTCTCCTTTGTAAGCTGGTGTAACCTTTCTGGAGTCTATTTGACAATACTAATCAAGATCTTAACTACATTCCTACCCTCTGGCTGGGTAATTCCACTTACAGGAATTTGTACTAAAGAAATAATAAGGGGGCTGGCCCTGCGGCTGAGTGGTTACGTTCACGCACTCCGCTTTGGCGGCCCAGGGTTTCACTGGTTTGATTCCTGAGCACAGACATTGCACCACTCATCAGGCCACGCTCAGGCGGTGTCCCACACAGCAGAGCCAGAAGGACATACAACTAGAATGTACAACTATGTACTGGGGGCTTTGGAGAGGAGAAGAAGGGAAAAAAAAAAAAAGAAAAGGAAATTGGCAACAGATATTAGCTCAGGTGCCAATCTCTAAAAAAATAAAATAATAAGAAAAAGTACACAAATGCTTAGTTGCAGTATTATATATAACTGTAAAGAATTAGAAACAATTTAAATGTCCAGAAATAGAAGAATGGCTAAATAACTGATATTACACATGTATCAAATATATGTATGTGTGTAGACATTCTTTCTGCCTCAGCCAGATCGTACTATAAATACCAAGGGTGCTTGTTGCTACTGGCTTAACCACTGTTTCTGGGTCTTTTCAGAGAACAAGGAGCTGGGAAATATGTCTATACATATACATATGCATCATACGTTTATACCACTAACTTCCAATTCAAATTCAGAATTACAGGGTTTTTACCTAACTTCTTCTCTTTTATATCAATGTTAGTTTCCTCTCATGCTGAGAATCCTGATTCTCAAGGACACGGATCACAATAGAATTAGAGTATCCCATAATTAATATTTGCTTGGCCCCTGTGACCCAGAAGAGCACTACCCACACCACCACCACCAGGACAGTTACCAAGAACTGTTAAAAAAGGTTTTTGCAGTTCTTTTTGTCCTTAGGGTATGTCCCAGCAGGGATATGTAGTCAAATGACTGTGTGTTAAAGTTATTTAAAATAGTTCTCCGTATCCCACGAATTGGAAATACGGTTAGGCTTTAAAAAAAATTAGAAATTGCATTTTTTAAAATTAATATTTTTATAATTCTGTAAAATATTTACATGAGTCTCAAATCTACAAAATGAAATAAGTTCAAAGAAGTCTAGTTTCTAGCACCATCCCTCCTACTTCATTCCTTTCCTCCTTTTACAGGTAGCTATTATTTTGTGATATTTATCCTTCCATTGTTTGTGCTTTAATATAAGCAAACATTTATAAATATATACAGACATGTATATGTGTGTACGTATGTATACATGTGTGTGTCTATATATATGTAAATGTACATTTATATCCATTATACGTACATGTTGGCATCCTAGACTCATTTTTCTCCCTCTTGCTTTTTTAGTTATAAATATATCCTATTGATCAATGCATACAAGTATATCTAGAGAGTCCTAACTCCATCTCATAACTGCACAGAACTCCATTGTGTGGATGTACCATAGTTTGTCCAACCAGTCCTCTATTAATGGACATTTGGGTTGTTTCTAGTCTTTTGCTATTATAAATACTTTCTGTCCTATGGTTTTATATTATATTTATGTGTATTCAAGTCTTAAATGTAAATAGATTTTTTACCATGTGGAAATATACAAGATGAGACTAGACCATCTTATCATACCAAATAATAGGGACTACTAAGGTCATGTCAGAAGTAGAGCCAACTTGGAGACGCTACCACAGGCCAAATAGGGATAACTTCAGCATTAATCAGAATAATAAATAAGACGTATTGAAACACACTGAATATGTTTCAATTAACGAGTCCAAATGATAGTTAAAAAACAAAAATAGAATACAGAAGCAAAATAACAAAACACCTATTTGGTCACCATTGGCACATGCTAGAAAATCAGCTCAAGGAATAACAGGATTAAAATATCACTATTTTGTGATGTTTATTAAACCCATGAGGCTAGGTAACACAAAAAGAGATTGCACAGGGGCTGGTCCTGTGGTGTAGTAGTTAAGTCCAGCATGCTCTGTTTCAGCGGCCTGGGTTCACAGGTTTGGATCCCAGGTGCACACTTACACCACTTGTCAAGCCATGCTGCGGTGGCGACCCATGTATAAAATAGTGGAAGATTGGCGCAAATGTTAGCTCAGGGCTAATCTTCCACAGCAAAAAAAGAAGATTGGCAACGGGTGTTAGCTCAGAGCAAATCTTCCTCACCAAAAGAAAAAGAGAGAGAGAGATTATTACACATTATGGACCTGCGGATGGCAAAACACACCACTACCTATGAAACAGTCTTGCAAAGAAAAATATCTGAATGTGGTAAAGCCTGTAGACAGCTGTAAGAAATACAGAAGACAGAGGAACATGTGAAAGTATACCATGGAGATGCAATGAGAAAAACCCCGGCTGTGACAAGTTTCTACAGGACAAACAACTTGGTTTCTTCAATACATAAATTGCAAGGAAAAAAATATTAGGGTGGGAACCCATATATATTTGAAAAGATTTAACAGACAATCAACCAACTTCAGTATGTGAACTTTATTTGGATCCTGCTTCAAACAAACCATAAAAATAAATTATAATATTTATGAGACAATTGGAAATTTGAACACTGAGTATTTCATATTATTAAAGTATTATTGTTAATTAGCTTAGATGTGATAATGGTTATGTTAAAAATGTCCTTATCTTTCAAAGATCCATATTGAAATACTTAGGGATGAAAGGATACAATTTTTGCAATTTGCTTTATTTTACTTTTTGTTTTTTGAGGAAGATTAGCCCTGAGCTAACATCTGCCACCAATCCTCCTCTTTTTGCTGAGGAAGCCTGGCCCTGAGCTAACATCCGTGCCCATCTTCCTCTGCTTTATATGTGGGATGCCTACCACAGCATGGCGAGCCAAGGGATGCCATGTCTGCACCCAGCGTCTGAACCAGCAAACCCTGGGCTGCTGAAGCAGAACATGTGAACTTACCCACTGCGCCACTGGGGCCAGCCCATGGAATTTGCTTTAAAATAAAATGAGTGGGAAAGAGGAAGAGGACTTATGGGTTGGCTATCATGGGTTGTTGGGTACATGGGGTTCATTATACTCTCTGTCTGCTTTTGTTTACATTTTACATTTTCTGTAATAAAACATTAATATGCAATTATATATAATGGGTTCTTTGGTGTGTGTGTTATGTGTGTATAACCATCCATTATAAGGAAATAGAACAAAATGTTAATAGTGATTATCTCTAGATGACAGAATTATGAGTGATTTGGTGATTTTTATTTTCTTGTTTTTACTGCATATTCTATGGTTTTCATACTGCACTAATTAGGAAAATGTTATTCAAAAAGAAAAATCTTTAATTATTTAACAATACCATTTCCACAATTCAGCTAGAATTCACTTCTGACGCAGTGAATAAAATAACTTTGTATGTTTGAAATATAATTGGCAAGGCGAATTATTTAATATTTAATTATATTCAGTTTTGAGAGGGTACATATAATAGTCCATGAAAATATACCTCTAAAGCAAAGTTTGAGGTTTGGAAATTCCGTCATTTGGTGTAATAAGATAATCTTAAATTTAAAGCTTAGGCATAAACAGTTAATTTTTTTTTCTCCTTCTTACGTAACACGAAAACAACTGATCCAGTTTGGCACCAATTTCCTCCACCAAAGTCACCTTTGTGCTGAAGTTCAGCACCTCAGGTTTCAGTCAAATAACTTGCAGATAAGAAAAGGTTTCTTAAAATTTTCTCATAATTTTCCTACAGTGTTAGTTCCTGGCAAAGGGGGAAAGTCCTGTCTCCGTAGTTAAGTCAGCTGGGGGACTGCTTCTCGCTCCTGCTTTCTCACATGCAGAGAGAGCGAGCTGTGTACATCACTCCTTTTGTATTGCTGGAATAAACGTAAGGCCACGACAGTAGATAGAATTAAAGAAAAAGACAGTTGATGGGCATTTTTAGTATATTCATAGATAATATGAGATAATGCAGGGTTTGTCATTCAATTATTAGAAAATTAGTCCTTTAAGATCAGAAACAAATTTTAAACCAGCTTAGAAAAAACAAGTATGTTTTGTAACTATACTATCATCTGAATGTTCTATAATCAGGTAACTGTCCTGTCTTCATTTATTTTGAAATACTTTTCATTTATCTAACTTTCCTTCTTCCTTCGGTTCTCCAAACGAGACATAGTCAGCTCCTGTTAGGAAATACTTAACAGATTATCCCTGAAGTAACATTTTGTTCTGAACGTAGACTTTAAAGCGAAGTCTTTGATAGATGTAGTTATTCATTTGGAAATGAAATTTTCTGAGTTAACAGCTGGAGGCAGATAATGTTGATTTGGGTCCATTTCTTCATTTGAGGTTCCAGGGATTATTATATGCTTCACGTGTCTACACTTGCAACTATGTGCCAGGCTTTGTGCTAAGTATTTTCATATATGATCTCAATTATTTATTACAGTAGCCCTGTGAAATAGTTATTTTGGAGAGAGGTTAATTTGCTAGCTCAAGGTCATACCGGAATCTAGCTGATTGCAAATCTTGTGTTACCACTTTTAAGTTCTGAACGATGGTGATTGAGAGCACTGGGAGCAGTTCTTGGTGTCTAGTACGGAGGCTGGTACTAGAAAATTATGTCAGGTCAGTTCAAAGACTGATATTCATCTGCCTCCTTGTAAAAAGAGGGTTCTCTGCCTCCTTCACAACTGGAAGACGTGCAGGAGTCGCAACATGCTTCGTATCGCAGCGAAGCGGGGGGCAGCTGAGATGGAGCGTCTCTTATGAAGAAACCAACTAAGACGCGCCGAGGAGAAGGGAGAGGGCCATCTGCCTTCACAGCAGAAGGCAGTGCAGCTTTCTGCCTCGATGTTTGAACAGATTGAAGACGGGCAGACATTTTTAAGCCTGGGAATAAACATTGTTTTGACTTAGTGGCCAACAAACTAAAGGTCAACCTGAGAAAGTTGATTCTTGACATATTTCCAACAAGGGTCACTTGTTTCAACAGAATGGACTCAAAGTTAAGAATTAAAAACCTCAATTTTGGTAAATTATATGTTTGAAATACTGAGGGTTCTAATTACATGTACATCCCAAATGCCAGTAGAGCCCCCTCTATTCATTTACTCATAACTTCATGTAAAACTGTTTGGGAAACGGTTTTTTAAAGCAATTTACCTTCAGGCTTAGTTAAAGAATGGAATATGTGAAAGAAGGACTTTCCAGCTTCTGTTGACTCAGTGATGCAAAAGGAAAAATATGTTTATAAGAATTTGACTGCTTGGTAACTCAAAAATAATTGATTTAAGAAACTTGAAATTCCACTTGTTAAATGCTGAATCCGATTAGGAATTTCAAACGTAATTTTCCAAAGCTTCTGCTTGTGCCAGCTACTAATACTACAGAATCATTCTGATGGGCATCAAATTATTAACTATTCCCATAAGGTTGCACTAGAAGTCCCTACTAGGAATATTTTATTTGTGGAGACATAAATACAGGTTACACAACACCTTGTAAGTGGACTTGAACTAAAGGATCTTAAAAATAAATAGGAACAACAAAAATAAAACATGACTAACTCTCCTGCCACCATCAAAACAAATGTTTCCAAGGACGTGAAGCCAAGAAAACAGAAATCCATAAACACAAAGGCCAAGAGAATCACTTCAATCTACTAAGCCGCTCTAAATGACAAAACAAAACGAAAACCCAACAAAAGCAAAAAACCCCACCTGCTTAAGAACATTGACCTTTCCTGCCCCTTGGCCTACCACGGAAATCCAGCCTGCAGCTGATATTAAAGTGACTGAATCTCCCAAAATTATGGGAGATGGGTGTCTTAAAAATGCAGCAGGTTTGATCACATAGGTCACATCCACATTAGCCGAAGCAGTAATTAACAAGGAAGGGTAATCTACTTCATTCATTTTAATAACCAATTCTTTTGCCACGGAGCCAATCCAACTTGATTATTAAGACACAATGATATTGGAATGAACTATTTTTCAATCCAAGAATTTTTATTATGGAGAGAGCACTTGGACAATTTAAGCAATTATGTGCTTCATTTCTCCTTTTCTGTATCTCCATTCTTGCTTCTACATAAAGTATTGAATTTAACTCGTTTCCTTCTTAGTGTTTTAGTCTTCTTTTAGAAAATTTAAACTAGCTTTTAAAAGGCTGCAGGGTAAGTGTTGATGGTTAGCCTCTATGAGAAATGATCTTAGTCCCTAGAGCCCGGACTGCTAGCCTGGAGGGCAACAGGCCAAATTCTGGCCGCTCTGAAAAACCCAGCATACCTAGAACATAGAAAATCTAAGGTTTGTACCAAGATGCTTGTCAGTAGTTGTGTTAATACGCATTCTAGATTTTACCATACTTCTCCCAAAACACTTCCACGGATGCCTGACCCACACAATCTCTCCTTACATCCACACACACATTCTTTCTTTTCATTTGGATACAATGTTGCTAAAGAGCAAGGTCACTTGAAAGAAAGCTGAACTTGGAGTCAGAATCCAAGGGTGAGTTCCAGTTCTTCAGGAGACCAGTTAAAGGCAATTGAGTGCAGTAGGTAAACGTGTGCTGCGAAAGCCAGAATGTGTGGGTGCAAATCCTGTTTTTTCCACTTTCCAGCTATGTGACTCCAGGCAAGTTATTTAAATCTTGTGCCTCAGTTTTCTCATTTGTAAAATGGTGATGATATCAATAACGACCTCACAGAGCTAAACATCCTAATTAGAATTAAACGTCCTAATTAGGCTTAGAACAGAGCCTCAGGTAATCTAAGCATTCAGTAAATGTCAGGAATCATTATTACCAGTTGCATGACCTTGTGGACCTCACCTAACTTCTCTGAAACTCTTTCATCTTCTGTCCAACCTCACATGGTCCTTCCGAAGACCAAATAAATTCATGCAACGTAAGCAGCAGTCACTTTAAAAACATAATCCAGTATTAAACAACTCCTTCCACCAACTAGAATTAGGTCCTTTCTGCTCTGTGCTTTTGTAATACTTAAAACACACGCATACATACATAACACACACATGCACAGACACCCCTGTTATAGGACTTGTCACATTGGATCATAAGAATTTGCTTACCTGTCCATCTCCCCCACTAACAGAGCATCCTCTGATTCACCTCTGCACCCTCAGCACGTTGGACATACCTGGCACAAACAGGTACTCAATAAATATTTGTTTAAATGAATATTGTCCAAACAACTGAGCAGGAATTCTCAAGGCCTTTGCCAGGAATGATGGATTGTCACTTTTTGCCAAGTGTCCTCAGTAGACCACCCAGAAATGTGCTTGTTTCTCCTCAGGCACAATATATTGAGATTCTGTCATTTTGAACACAGTCGATCTTGTGTAGGGGCATTCACTCATTCTTTCAACTTAATAAATAATTATTGAGCACCTGTTGTGTGCAGGGTCCTATGCTGGCCTCCATATAGTGCACCACAAGTGGCAAATGCCCCAGTTAATTCAGTCCCCACCCCGCATACTGAAAGAACCTATTTACTATAGGATCGTTTACGACTGGAGATAATAAGCTGCTTGGTTTGATTACTTCATTCAAGTTATAGAATCTCAAGGTGGGAAAGAATGATTTTCTAGAAGTGGAAATCCTTCTAGAATAATAGCTAAGGTCAGGGATCTAACTGCCTAAGTTCAGATCCTTGCTCTGCTTTGTACACAGTGTAAGACCTCGTGCAAGTTACTTAACCCCTCTAAGGCTCCTTTTTCTCACCTGTAAGATGGAGCTAGTAGGATCGATGTGAGTATTAAAAATAACAACTCACATTAATCCTTTATTATGGTACCTGCCATATGGGAAGCACTCGATGTGTGTTTGCTGTTGTGATTAACCAAATGCCTCACCCCTGTGTCTGAACTTCCCTCACAAATATATTCAGCAAATGGGGCATGAATGCCCAGCTTCTGCTTGCACACCACCGGGATCACGGAACCGACAACCTCCAGCAGTTGTCCCCTTGATTGCTAGGCAAATCTAACTGTTGATAAATTCTAGTGGGTTGTAATATACAAGCTTACATCTGCTCACGAGTCCTCGATCTGCCATTTGGGATTACCCAGAAGAAATCAAATCTCTCCTCTGCAGGACAGCCCTCCTAACTTTGGAAGGCGGCCACGTATGCTAGTATCACCCTCCTTCTCACGCATCCACGTACAATCTCAGAGCCTGTCATCATTTCTGATATGACACTGATGACCATATCCCTTCTTATCCTTGTTACTCTTCTTGAATAATCTTTTGTTTATCAATGTCTCTTTTAAAGGCTAGAGATCAGAATTCATACAACAGAACAAAGGTGGTCTGATCGCCAGTGAGTACAAGAGAACTACTTCCCCACTCGAACACTATATTTCTATTAATACAACAAAAGATTGATGTTTTTTGGACGTTACATCACACTGTGTTGACTCATCATCTATTCACAATCAACAGGACACTCTCAATCTTCCTACGTGAGCAATTGTAAGCCATCTCGCCCCCAACCTGTACTTGTATAATTGAATTTTGGGATCTTTGAGTACTTTATATTTGTCCCCATTAAAGTTTATATTGTTAGATATGATTCATTATTACATTTTGTCAAGATTGGGGGGGGATACTGATTGTACCATTCAACTTGTTATTCTTTCTAGTGGTGTGTCATCTGTAAATTTGTTCAGCATGCTGTCAAATGTTATCATCTTAGTCATCAATGAAAGTGTTAAGGGGACAAGGCTACAAACCAGACTTGCATTAGATCCCCAGAGCCCTGGATGTGTATCAACCTCTTAAAAACTTTTCTTAAAGACATCATTCATTCAACCAACAAACATTTACTGAATGCCCACCATGTACCAGTTACTATTCCAAGCACGGAACCCGTAGTGGAAACAAAACAAAACCCCTGCCCTCACATCCTAGTAAAGGAGAGAGAGAATAAACAAAGAAGAAGGTAAGTAAATAATACTAAGTTTTTTAATGAAAAACTA
This sequence comes from Equus quagga, assembly GCF_021613505.1. Taxonomy (NCBI): domain Eukaryota; kingdom Metazoa; phylum Chordata; class Mammalia; order Perissodactyla; family Equidae; genus Equus; species Equus quagga. The sequence goes on along the minus strand of NC_060274.1, from coordinate 110,046,265 downwards.
AAGCAAGTAAGGGGTTAGAGAAGGTTGGCAGTGGGGATGGAGTGGGGGCTTGTTCATAGGCAGTATGGCTAAGCAGAGTCATCATTGAAGTTTGATTGCACTGCTCATGTCCTGGCCCAAAAGGAGTCCCAGAGAGGGCAAGTCTTTCTGATTTCTCAAAACTTGCTTTTCTCTATGTGGAGTCATATTAGGAAAAAATCGATACAACAACGATGAAAAGTTTAAATAGTCATGAAACAAAAAAGAAAATTTGAAAAGACATATTTCCTCAAGAGACTTCACAACATTTCTTCGTTGTCATAGGATATGCAAACATTGTGAGACCACCTGGACCAGCGGGGAAGCCAGTCACACTTCGCCATGAAGACTCCAGAGAGGGGAATTTAAAAATGATTGCTCTAAAAGTATGGTATCTGGTTGAAAACTAAATAATAGAGGAAAAGGCAGAAAAGCTCACACTTACCTTACTCCAATCCCCATGTTCTCAGGTCTGGTGCAGGTTATGAATCCAAGAGTTCATGGGAAATCAGGAAGATGGAACGCTTGGGTGAGCCTACACCACGGCTCAGAGAGTCTGGATATTGAACGCTGGAAAAGAAGTCCGTGAGGGACAGGTTTGAAATCTACCTCTATTAACTGCTCTCTGCTCATGATTCCAACGTTGACAAATTCTTCTAAATAGTTTTAAATAATCTTTAAATCCCCTTGATGTTAGAGGGGCTTGATAAATCTTTGTTTACTAAAATTCTAATTGCATCCTCTGATTGGAAATTTATTGTATATTTTCACAATGATACTTTCAACATTTATATTCATTTATTCATTTACTGAGCATCTATTTTGGAACAAATACTTTGTTGGTGCTGGGAATACAAAGGCGAGTAGGATAAATATGATCCCTGATTACAGGGACTTTAAAGTAGACCTCACAGCAGAGGGCAAGATCGAAACAGGAAAGGCAGCTCTGATAAAGCAGTGCGTTATGAAGAAGAAGGTACCAAGAGCCCTAGCAGGTCACCTAACCCTCACTTTGGGAGAAGTGGAAGTTAGCGACTTCCACAGGGAGACTTACAAGGTATGAAAGAATTAGTCAAATGAGGAGGTGGGGCAAGTCTGCTTCAGGTGGAGGGCAGAGCGGATGCAAGATTTGGAGGTAACACAAATGACTGGGCATGCTGAGCAGTTGAGCAAGGAAAATAGTTCAGCATAGCTGAGGCAGAGTGGTCAGAGATGAGACTGGAAAGATAAGTAGGACCGAATTGTTCAGAACCTTCTAGGCTATGTCATAGAGGAGGTACAGTCTACTGGAATGTGTGATCACTTGAATGTTGGAGGTTTGAAGGGGGAGGAGTCAAGACTGTTGCTCAGATTTTTGGCTTGAACAACTGGGTAGACAGTGATATCATTCACGAAGACAGCAAAAATACAAATGCAGCATAAAGGAGACTGCGGAGAAGAGGGCGAGTCCAGCCTTGGTCGTGTTCTGTGTGTGATGCCTGGGGAGCATCCAGGGCAGCAGGAGGCAGTTTGATCCAGAAGTCTGAGGATACAGTTCAGTCATCAGAACACAACAGACAGCAATCGAATCCACAGGGATGAGAGAGATATCCTGGGAGAGTGTTGGGGAAGAGAAAAGGGCCCAGGAGAGAACCCAGAGGAACAGCTTCAAGGATGGGCAGAGAAAGGATGTCTGAAAAAGAGAGTGAGAAGGTGCAGGAGGAATAGGAGGGGAAACAAGGAGTGTGAGGCATCATGGAGGACGGGGGAAAAGCACGTGTCCACACGTAGGTTGAAATGCTGTCAAGAGGTCAAGTAAGAAGAGGACTGTGAGAAGCTCCCATGGGGTGGGCACCAAGGGCATGCTGCAGCAGGTGGCATGAGCAGCAGCGGGGTCAGCGGGGGCAGAAGCCAGGTGACTGAGAGTTGAGGAATAAAGGGAACATGAAGACAACTGTTTCAAAAAGTTTGCCTTAAAAGTGGAAGATACAATCCCTACGTTTTCTTCCCAAAGGTAGGAAAATGGGGCCACGAGGAAGGCTCCCCCGGTGTCTTTACATTAGCTCAGCAGACTGCACGGCAATGCTTGTGGTAGGCACGGCCTGCGAGTTGGACAGCAGTCCCACCACCAGAGCTGGTTGTGGCTGAAACAGTAGAGTAAACCAAGTCTGCCTTTTGTGTTCTCCTCCTAACTCTTCTTCTGCGCGAGGCCTCTGGTGAAGGGGCTTCCTGGACCCAAGGCCCCCTGTGGTGCATGAATGCACACCTGAGCAGCCCACCTCTCTGAGGAGCCTAACAGCAAAATGACCTTCACAGGTAAAAATCTGGTCGGACAGAATTGTCACACTGTCATTACTGCTCACCTATTGCCATAACTCATGTATTGGGACCAGTCAGTGGGAGGAGAGAGGAGTTTGGTCACCTTGGAGTCTGGAGCAGGCAGCTGGCCCCACAGCTTGCCAGGCAGTTATCCATGCAGGGATCCTCTCTGAGAGCAAAATCCAGAAGCCAGAATAAATGGGTCAGGTGGAAAACAGATGACCACAACCACAAGCAATGCTGAAGGTGGGTCCTAGGGAGTGAAGGTGAGCCAGGACACAATGGGTGAAGACTGTAAGGGGTTTGGATGAGAGGGGAGGCGCTCAGAACTAGAAATGGACTGAAGCTGTTATGCACACAAGGGCCAGGCACCATTATGCCAGACAGGTGGTGTATCAGCTCTGTGATCTGAATCCTTCCTCTGTGCCATTTCACTTCTCCTCCCTTCATGACACCAAGTGAAGTTTCCGACATTCACAACAATTCCCAAAACCTTATTTCCACAACCCCTCTCCTGCCATTGTCACTCTGTATTCCAGGAAGAAGATAGGAAAGCTCCGGCCTGCATCGTGCTAATGGGGGGCCCTGGAGCGATCGGCAGTCACTAACCTGAAGAGGTTGTGCTGGTAACTATGTTCAGCCTGAGACCCGGGAGATGAAGTAAAGGCCTGACACGTTCATTTCGGTCCTAAATCAATAGCAAAACTAGCTGCACGGCTTGATTACTTGAAACATTATTTCTAAATTGTAATCATTCCAGGGTATTTATGTTCTCTAAAATGCACACTATGACTGAACTCAAAGGCTTAACTGTCTTCAGTTTGTGATTGCAGCACAGAGAGGAGATGAAGAACAGTGGGAAACATCACAGAGAAATACAATATTTTTGCCTTGTGCACAGACTAGCTAAGTTTTCAGCTGAAGATTTTTTTTTTCATTTCACTCAAGTCAATAATCATTTACCCACTGGATATTGCTTAAAGCAGAGTTTTCATCTAATTCTCATATAACAAGATTGAAAAGGAAAAACTAAATAATAATACCTCATTTGTGTATAGGACTTGTCTTTCAAAGAAGACATCATAACCCACTTTATACTATCTAATTTACAGTGGCAACACTTTTATAATGTAAATACTAGTAAGGGCTATTATCATGTTACAAATTATGCACAAAGGAAACTGAGGTAGTATGTGGGAAAGAAATGACTGGTTCAATGTAACTCCCATTTGAGAGGTGTAATACCTAGCTTGTTCTTTTTTTTTTTTTTACCATGAAGCTATGCTTTAGATAAACATGTTTATTAAGGTGTACCTTGCCCTTAAATTTTAAAATGAAAAATACTTTGCTTAAAAGAAATTACAAAGACCAAAATGTTGATGTATTCTGCAGATCAAATCTCTCTTCCAAATCTAGATCAAAACCAATCAGCTTCCTACTTCCCAACTCTGATTTTAATCAGCACAGTTCTCACTATCCTGTGCCGCACATTTTAGGAGGCGAAAGTGGGTATCATTCTCCTCTTCCTGTGCATTCTGCTGCAATCATCTCGTCATCTCCACTGGATTTGGAAAGTACCATTGCATGCACAAATTCTGCATATATGTGAAGCCACTGCCACTTTCATGCTTATACTAGCTTCCATTTAGGGGGTAACATTTTTCTGATCTTTTCGTGTAATTCATTCATTCATCCATTCACACTCTCAAGCATTCATGCATCCACTCAACAAACATTAATGGCGTGCCCAAAATAAACAAAAATTATTCTGGATGCAAAAGATAAAAACAGGAAGAAGACAAAATCACTGACTTCAGGAAACTCACAGCCCGGTGAGGGAGCCAGAAGAGTTGACAACTGGAGTTCAGTGTGTTGGTGTGGAGAGGGAGTGACATGGGAAAATGGTTTGAGCAGCACAGAGAGGGGTCCGTCCCTGCCTGAGATAGTGAGAAAGGCCTCCTGGAGAAGGCGCGCCTAGATCTGAGCATGCCAGGAAGAAGGGGATTTGGGTATCCAGGCAGAGGGCACGGCCCAGGCAAAGGCACAGCCAGATGAGTAAGGGCACCCAATGCATTTGGGGAACCACAGGAAATATCTTGTGACAGGAGATTCTTCAGTATTCGATGGCTGGCTCTATTTTGTAATCCAGACCCTGGATGTCACCATAGTTAATTCTATAAATGGAAATGTGTGGTTTCTGGGTTATCTTCCTCAGTCATGTAAGTGAAAACACATTCTACATGGGATCTGTACCAAAGTGCTTGTTGACAGTCTGACTATTTGAGGAATGTCACAGAGGGAATGGCATGAAATCAAAGCCTGGGGCTGGTCTACCTAAGGTCTCTATTCTCCATATTTCGTGACTGTTACACTCCCGGGGGGTGACAGGTAAGAACAGCCTATCTATTTATCAAATACAGGTGATCGCTTAGCCCATCCCCTTTGTTATTTCAGCATAGTTTTTTTTTTAACAGAAATACTTTCAAATGCAGCATTTTCAAATGCACTGCGTTAGATGGGTCGGGGTTTTCCTGTTCACCTCTTCCCAACCATTCAGACTAGGTGCTGCCCAGCCTCCAAAATGATGAGAGCCAGACTTACAGGCTTCTTGTCAGCACTGCACACACTAGCAAGAGGTGTTTGGAAACGGTCTCTGAAAATCCTACACCCAAGTCCCTGCAGGGACATCTCTTCCCAGAAGCCTCTGAGAAGTCCTGCATGAAAGCCTTTATGAACTGAGTCAGCAGTAGATAAAATGCAACCACTACCGAACTCATACCGAACCTTCCCTAGACTAAGCCTACTGCCTCAGTGATCCCATCTGAATTCTCTTGTCACTCAAGAAAACCTTTGCACCACCAAATCACATCCCTGTTTCTACTTGGAAATTTTTCAGAGGCTCTAAGAGTTCAAAATAACTCATCTATTTTGGTGCCTGATCAATTATCGAATCCTCTCTAAGACATCATTTCTTCATTCATCCAATACTTCACCCATTCAACGAACGTCAGCTACCTCATTTGTGACTATCTCATGAAGTGAATCCAATCAGCCTTTTGTCCCCCATTATTCTACTGAAAACACACATAGTGAAGGTTGCAATGACCTCTGTGTTGTCCAATCCAGTGGCCAGTTGTCCGTCTTCAACTTCCTGCCCTCTGAGCATCTTCTTGGCACCCAGGATCACTCCCTTCCTGTTGAAACATTTCCCTCACTTGGCTTCCATCACACCACACTGACTTTCCTCCTACCTCATTGTTTGTTCCTTCTCAGTTTCATTTTCTGGGTCCTTCCTGATTTCTGAGTGCTGAGACTCCTCCCCCCCTGACCCCCCCCCCCCCCGACCCTTGGGCTTGATCCTCCGTAATTGCCCATCCAGTTTATTGCTTTAAATACTATATCTCTTGCCTTGACGTCTGACTTGGAAGCTGAAGAGGGTTTCTTTTCCTAGAGGTGCTGAAGTTTAGGTTGGGCACTAAGGGAGGAGATGATTTGGCCCAGGGGAGAAGATCCTTAGGGGAGCAGGATGAGAAGAGGCACAAAGGCATGAAAAGGCAAATTGTGTTCAGAGAAAAGAGGGAAGTCTGGTGTGGGGTGAAAAGGATTGGTAAGGTAGATTGTAGCCATATTGAGAAGAACCTTGATTTACAGCTAAGGAATTTGGATTTCATACTGAAGACAGCAAGTAATTATCAGATCTTAAAATAGAGAAGAGATGTGATCATTCATATTAAAAAAATAAATAAAACTTCAGTGGCCGGATGAAGGCTGAGCTAGAGTAAGGGCTGGAGCCAGGAAAGCCAATTAGAAGGTCACTGTAATAGTCTAAGGGATTAAGGTCTGAGTCACCATAGCAGCAGTGGGATGAAAAGTAGTGACAAATCCCAGGGAGATTTAGAAGTAGCAATAAGGACATAATTATTGATTAGATAGAGGTTTGGGAGTAGGGGAGAGAGGCCAAGGTTGAAGTGTGATGATATTAACCAAGCTAAACAGGGGCCGGAGAGCAAGTGTGCAGGGGATGATGAGCAGCTTGCTAAGTTTGCAGTGATGGTAGGCTATCCAGTGACGAATGAAAGATGAGGCCACCGATCAGGAGAGAAGCTTGGACTAGATATATAGGTTCAGAAGTCAGTGCCCAGTGACTTTTAAGTCCTCAGAATGGATGGGATATCCTGAAGAGGGCAAACAGTGAGAAGAGTGTCAAGAACAGGATCTCAAAAAAAAAAAAAAAAAGCATGCAGGCAACTCTCAGAGGAGGAGACGACAGGGGAGAGGCAGCATGAGAACGGGACAGAGTGAGGTCTGCAAGGTAAGGAAGAAGAGACCTTCAAAGAGGGAATGATCAAGAGTTCTCCCTGGGGTAGGATGAGCGATACGAGTGGCTTCGGTAACTAGATCTGATGACCACAGTTTCTAGAGAGTTAAAAGTCAGCCTGGAATGGGTTGAGTGAAGACTCCTCTTAAAGTTTGGCTATGAGGGAAGCAGGTAATGACTGGGAAGACGGCGGCATTGGGCAAGGGGTAGGAATTTTTTTTATGGGATGGAAGTCTTTATTTACAACAGGTGGCCAGCTAGCTTCTGCTCAAACATCTCTCATGAGCTTCCTACCCCACAAGACAACCGGATTGTGTCTTTGAACAAGAATTGAACATCTAATTCACTTTGACATGTGTTTGTTGAACGTCTGCTACATCTAAAGCATTGGGCTTGGCATTTCAGTGCCTAAAAAGATATGCAAGATGTGGTCATGTTTTGGTTTTTCATTTATTGGCCAAAATATGCCTCCTTCCAACTACAGCTCTCTTTTCTCTGGAGCCACATGCAATATGAGAAGAATTTCTTCCATTCAGCAGTGCTTCAGCTAACCGAGGATGGTTTTCAGCTCCCTCCCAGGTTTCCTCACTTGTTTAACTTTTTTGACATAATCCACTCTTCATGTTGGTGTACATACATGTATGCCTGTATGCGTGTAGATATTTTGTTAGCAGCTGGCTGCTGTCCTCCAGACATCCAGAGCCTAGTCTGCCTCTTTTAAAATGTGGCGCTCAGAATGAATCACAGCTCTCTTCATCTGGTAGAAGCAGTGCACAAACCAGTTGGAGCCTTCTGTCCATTTTCCAGACACGGTTCTTCTGTTAATGCCATCTGCGACTGACTGTCACTCTGCTGACTCGGGGTACTTCACAAGCAACCCAAATCCTGAGATCTTTTGCACCTGAAATGTTGATAAATTAGGTCTCCTAAATCTTATATTTATACACTTGACTTTTTAAAGCCAATTGCAGGGTTTTACATTTTTTTCCCACTAAATACTTTTACATTTGGTTTTTTATTAGCCAGTAGTGAAAAAAGAAGCTAGGGCTTGCAAGTCAGACAGATCCAGATTTGAATTCCGGTGTGGTTATGTAGCCCAGTGACCTTGGTTGTGTCTGATCTCTCTCAGTCTCAAGCTTATCAGCGAAAATAGGGGTAATCATATCTATATTGCAAAGCGGTTCTGAGGGCAGTACCATACCTAATATATTATAAGAGCTCAATAAATGTTAGTTTTCTTGCCTTCTTTTTCTTTTGTTTTCTCAGCTTTGTACTCTTAGCAGAAGTATGCCTTTTAAATTGTAACTCAAGATTAATACATCTTCTTTTTAATTAAAAAAAAAAGTTGAGCAGAACAGGAGCCAAGGACCAAAAGAACACATTTCAGTATGACAGTTAAGCCTATGGGCTCTGAAAGCAGACTTTCTGTGACTGATCCCAGCTCCTCTACTTAGTAGCTGCCAGTTCAGAAGCGAGTTCTTTAACCATGCTGAACCCAGGTTTCCTCATCTGCAAAATAGGGATGACAACAGTTCCTGTCTCTCTGGCTGTTGAGGAAGATTAACTGACATGATAGATGGAAAGTCTTTTTGCACAGAAACTTGCACATAATAAGTGGTAAGTATTATTATTACCACCTAGAAATCTCCAGCTAAATAATGTCCTATTAATCCACACTTTTGGGTATAATCATTTCATCTACTAAGAATATTGTATAATATTCTGTCCCATGTTCCATTATATTGTACACCAGGATCCCATGAAAACCTCTTCAATGCCAGGAAGAACAAATATGTCTCTAATATTCCAGATTAGTAACCTTATTTACAAAAAAACCTAACTGGCTACAGGATCTTGGGCAATCACTTGACATCTCTGACCTCAGGCTTGAATTCTGTGTAATGGGAAAAATAATAATACCTCCTTCTGAGATCATGATGCACAGTGCATGGGGGACCAGGAAAACAAGAGTGGTCTGGAAGGACCTAAGTGAACCTGTGCTGGCTCCTGTAAATGGCAATTTTCTTCTTCTAGGCAAACTCGACTTACCGGTCTGTAGATTCTGGAACCCACGTTTCCCTTTCTAAAAGTTGGGATATTTGCCTATCTCCAGCCATATGGTACTTTTCCCATCTTCAGTGGTTCATGATAGCATGTCTGTAATCATATCTGGAAGTTCTTTTTGTATCCTGGGATGTGGTTTATATGGATCAGAAGGTTTGAATCTCATTTAAAGATCTGAGGTTCTCTCTTACTCTCTCACCATTCACTCATTCTCATCATTCATGGGCTCCTACTTCATCTTAAATTTCTTTTTTATCCTAACTAAAAGAGCATACATGTTTATTGAGGTGGATTTAGAATGTACAGAAATCACAAAAAAGAATGGAATTCCACTACCAAGATATCACCACTATTAATATTTTCCTGTGTAACTGTCTACTCTTTTTTTCTGAGGAAACATATTTAAAACTAAATGACCAACATTTTCTGATGTTATGACATCTTCCATAATCTGCTTTTTACTGGATGCATAGATTTTATCATGGGGATACATTACAATTTATGCAATATATTTTTTTGGACACTTAGGTTATCTCCAAGTGTTCAGTATAAAGAATGCTGTACTAAATTTTCTTCCACATTAAATTTTGTGAGTGTCTCTGGTTATTTTCTTAGGATAAAGTCTTAAAAACAAAATTACTATGTGAAATGGTTTGCCTATGATAAGTTTTTTATACACAATGCCAAATTGCTTTCTAAAATGCTTAAACCAATTTATATTCCCGATATTGTACAAGGGTGCTTATTTCTCTGCATCTTTATCCATGCAAGATATCATTTTAAAGTTCCTGACAATTTACTAAGCACAAGACATCTGGTTTTCCTTTAATTTGCATTTCTTGAATTACTAGTAAGACTGGACCTTTTTCACTTTAATTGAGCAGTTAAATTTCTTTTTTTCTTTTTGCCTTTTCATGTTCTTTACCCGTTTTCTCTTGAGATGTCTTTTTAAAATAAATTTCTAAGAGTTCTTTATACATTAAGGACACTAACCTTTGTCCTGTGTGTGTGTGTATACATATATATGCAAAAGTTCTAGAATCTCTCATTTATCCTTTGCTTGTGGTACTGTTTTATCTCCATAAATCAAAAACTTTTAAGTAGTCAGATCTATAAATGTTTTTCTTTCCTAAACCATAAACCCTTACTTTTTGCTCATAAAGGTCCCTTACTGCCCTAAGATCAAGAAATGCTTATCCCACTCTCATCTTTTCAACAATATCACTTCTCTTGTATGGGCTATTTTTCACATAGAACTCTAATTTATCTGAAATGCATTCCATTCCTTCTTAACCATGTTTGTTCTATCCTTTTGAATCAGAAAGGAAGCTTTGGTTTCAAGAAAATCTAATTCAGGGGCCGGCTCCATGGCCGAGTGTTCAAGTTCGCGTGCTCCGCTGCAGCGGCCCAGGGTTTGGATCCTGGGCGCGGACATGGCACCGATCGTCAGGCCACATTGAGGCAGCGTCCCACATCCCACAACTAGAAGGACATGCAACTAAGATATACAACCGTGTACAAGCCGGGGTTTGGGGAGATAAAGCAGAAAAAAAAAAAAAAAAGATTGGCAACAGTTGTTAGCCCGGGTGCCAATCTTTAAAAAAAAAAAAAAAGAAAGAAAAAAGAAAATCTAATTCAAATGGCTAAAACAAAAAATAGAATTTATTGGCTCCTGTAAGTGAAAAGTTCAAAAGCTTCAGGGCCAGGTTTGGTCACGCAGTTCATACAATGTGTACAGGACCTGATGGCTCTCTCTTCATTTCTTTGCTTTATTCTTTGGTGACAGCTCCATTCTCAATAGACTCAGCCCTTGTGGTCCCAAGATGATGGCCAAGAACTCCCAAGGTTACATGTTTCTGCATTCACTTCCGGAAGGAAAGTTTCTTGTCCTGGCATTCCCAGAAAAAGTCCTGACGTTCTCTTTGATTGGAATGATTTAGGTCACATGCCCATACCTGAATCAGTCACTGGGGACAGGGGATGAAATTCACTGATTGGTGTAGTCTGAACCCCATGCCCTACCTCCTGGAGATAAAGGTGGAGTCAGCTTTCCCAGAACTACATGGGTGGCCCACAGGAAGGAGCAGCTGGGAAGAGGGACACATGCGAGAAGACAGCAAAGGTAGGGCCTATATCTTTAACTATAAAGATCATTGTTTTTAACAGAAAATGGCAAATTCTCTGCCGCTTGCAAACTCACTTGTTTGATCACTATTAATGTGGTAGAAGCTAGAGGTAAATCATGAAAGGCCATGGTCCCTTCCCTCGGTGCTAAACTCTTTCCATTCAAGCTGCGTAGAGACCACCTGGGTGCATCACAGTTTCTAAAGGTCTGACCATATGTGGTTCAAACAATTTCCTCCACGGTCAATTGATCTATAGGTTCTCTGATTTTCTTCTTTAATATGGATTCCATAGAGCCAGTAGAAACAGGCCACAGCTCCAGCTTCCTTGAATTTATTATGGTAAAGTCTTTGTCTCTTAGCTACTTCGTTCTCTGGTTACTTATATGGACCATTCTTTGTGTTTTTTTTTGTTGTTGTTGACTCAGGGTCTTACTTATACCACTCTCTAATGTCTTTTCCTGGTTTGTGACCCCAGACCTATATCTTGATCTAAACATTGCCTCAGAGGAGCCCTCCAAGGGGACAACTGGAGCTAAGTTGGACCCCGGGGCACTGGGCTTTAAGTGGATCATAGCAGTGATTCAGAAGAGACAGGACACAGCAGAACCCACATACTATGCACCAGACATAGTTCAAAATGTCCTGTCCTGGGCAAGCCATTACCCATCTGACCCCATCTTAGACATTGTTCCTGAGTAGCTTCATAGCCATTCTTTTCTTTTCTTTTCTTTTCTTTTAGCCTTCCTGCATTTTGACCATGCTTTGTCTTTTCAACATACATCCCCTCTCTCCATCTGCTATAGACTGAATGTTTGTGCTTCACTCCACTCCCCTCACCCCACCCCGGTTCATATGTTGAAGCCTTAATCCCCAATGTGATGATATTTGGAGGTGAGGCCTTTGGGAGGTAATTAGGTCATGAGGTGGAGCCACCATGAATGGGATTAGTGTCCTTATAAGAAGAGATGAAAGAGAGATGACCTCTCTCTCCATGGGGGATACGGCAAGAAGGTGGTTGTCTGAAAACTAGGAAGTGGTCTCTCACCAGACACCGAATCTGCTGGCACCTGATCTTGGACTTCTTAGCCTCTAAAACTGTGAGAAATAAATGGTTTTTGTTTAAGTTAGTCTATGGTATTTGTTATGGCAGCTCAAACCAACTAAGACACCATCCCTCCCCGCTCTGTGACATAGCTGCACAATGACTTGACTTCTGAGGGTCTCTTTTTACTCCTTCTTAGAGATTTCGACCTGTTTTCCTTTCCTGTCTCTAGTATTCGCTATTCTTCTGTTCTTCAATAGTGCTCATCCACCTTCCTCTGCTCCCTCCATGGGGCAACACACTTCTGAATGTGGCCTCCAAGCGGCTCTCTGACTCTTTCCTACTTTGGTGGCCACTGGCAGCACTGCCACTTTTGGGACACAAAGTGGACCCCTCGTCTGCTGAGTGTGATTGACACCGACAGAGCTAAGTGAATAAAATTCTGTATTTCCCCTATTCTAAGACCAATTTATTGTATGATGCACCACCACTTCATTACTGCTTTTAGAGTCCTCCCCAAAAAGCACTGCCACGTTAAACATGTCTATTGCAGACACATTCTGACTTTAGAAATATTAAAAATGTGAGGGAAAAAAGCTTGTACCTTAGAATCTAGGAAATGCTATAGCTGAATGATTCTGTTTTTCAGGTAACTACTAACATTAGACAGTCTGCTCCATTCAACAGCCCTACTCTTCTTCATTATTATTCTTACTATAAACATAAGCAAAAACCAAACAAAAAACCATTAATTGTCTTCAGTACTTTCCCCAGACCCTAGTTGTCTCTGGATATTAGCTCTCTGGCATTATTTTCACAGGTCTGAGCCCTTCTTTCGAATGAGATCTTGTTATATACCCCTACTCTGACCTTTTGTACATGTTCTTTAAAAATATGAGCTTATCAGAACACTTTTTGAGCAGCCACACTGATCTTTATTAGTTGCTCCCTTTTCTTCAATGAAATCACTGGTTTTATAAGAATTTAAATTTCAAGTCATTTTACTCCTCTGGAGCTTTCTTTCCTAGTTCCTGGCCAGAGAGAGCCTCGCGTCCATATATCCTCTTAACATGCTCAAGTCTTCCATGTGTCAGGTTAGCAAGTGCAGAATTACCTTCTCTGGCTATTACAAATTCAAGGATGCCGTGGTCACTTATTTTAAGTTCTGTGTCACTTCCACTTCACCAACACATTCTTCTTAGCTGGTTAGAATTAAGCATAGAATAGTACCTCTTCAATAAGCAATTAGTTTAAATTTAAGTCATGCCAACTTTATCTGATGCTCACTTTTCAGCAGAATGAGCTTGTCAGTAGATGTTGAAGTTCTCCATTGCCCCTATATCATGCCCCTGTGGAATAATTGTGTCATTTGTATTGGGAAAGCATTATTGATGTTGCCATAACAGAATCACAAAGCATACTAGGACCAGTTGACAACACATGGCCAGCGGAGAGAGAGCGTGAGGCAAGACTGGGGCGGGCAGTACTCCTCAGGGCATGGACTGTGAATGCAGAAGCTGGCTTGGATTAGGGCCGCTGGGCTGTGCATGACCTGGTGTCTCCTACCAAGGTGAAGTTCAGGAAGCTATTAATACTAAGCAGGTCAGCATGAAGGGTAAGGCACATGTAGTTGAAGGGGATCACAGAAGGGTGAGGGCAGCAGAGGACAGCCTTCTGAGGAAGAGGACTGGTCAGAGATAAATGGTACAAAATTACAGAGTCATGGTAAAGTAGGCCAGGGTTCAGGACAGGACCTCAAATCTACAGGGAGACTGGGATACAAGGCAGAATGACCAGAGACTGAAGGTGTGGAGGTCAAGGAGGAAGCACAGAATAGAACTAACATAGGAGTGGGAGGCATAACAGGAGGGACCTACAGGTGTCTGAGGCTCACAGGTGGCCTGACTGGAAGGAGCAAGAAGCTGGGGCTGATACTGATGATCCACTTTCTCCCCAGACAGAACTGGCATTGAAGTACTGGGAGATTGGAGAGCAGGACCTATAGGTGGAGCCCCTTAGACAATCCAGCAGCTGGTTACTAGGGAAGGCAAGGGCAATGTCACTTCTGCTTTTATTTTCACCCAAATGTTCGCTACCAGGCATCAACCCTCAGTTTGTAGATTTCCATTTGCGTACAGAAGTTCTTGACTTACAGAGTCACTCCGCTTTGCCTTTGACTGTGTGCTTCTTCTGAACAACTTACAGCCCTTCATATCGGCATAAGACAACAGCCACCGTTTACTGATTACTTACCACATACAGGCACCAGGCTAGCTGACTTACATACATTGTCTTATTTAACTCTCTTGACAGGTAGGTATTATTATCCCATTTTAAAAAGAGGAAACTGAAGCTTGTATGGTTTATGTGATCAGCCCAAGGTCACAGAACTGGGACACAAAACAGCCCAGATTTAAACTTAGTTTTTTCTAACCACCTCTCTGTTCCTTTAAACAACTACAGTTATACTGTGATAAGTCCAAACAATTCTCACTGCCCCTGTCAGCCACGAGATTTTTCATCTACCTACGTATCTATCTATCGTCTATCCTCTTTTATCTCTAACTCCATAACACTCAGTACCACACTATGTAAGAAGTAGATTACTAAGTACTTACTGAATGAATTAACGTAGTTTTAAAATGTGATTAGAATTACTGTGTCCTCTCTTGGTTTGGGTATTTATCAAGTCGGCAGTCAGAATTCTTCAATTTGCTCTATAAAAATACTACATTCCTGCACATTCATTCATTACAAGGAAGAGAGGGGCAAAGTGTTAAATGAATACAGAATTGAGGAGACATACTTTATTCCCAAATAAGTCAGATGTAGGCAAATGTGTTTATAGGTTCAAATAAATTTGAGACGTTAAAATAAAGGGGCATATATGAAACAGATTATTTTCTTTAGAAGTCCGAATCTGAAAATCTTTCTCATGACGTGATCTTCATGTTTGTCTAAATCAGAGGTTGCCAAACTACTGTGCATGGGCCAAATCTGGCCCGGTCCCTGTTTCTGTATGGCCTAGAAAGTAGCTGAAAAAGATCGAGAAAAGAATAATGTTTCATGACATGTAAAAATTATACGAAATCCAAATCTCAGTATTCACACATAAAGTTTAATTGGAACACAGCTGCAGTCATTCAATTACTTATTGCCTATGACTGCTTGTGCACTGCAATGGCAGAGCTGAGTAGCTGGGACAGAGACCGTATGACCCACAAAGCTTAAAATATTTCCTATACGGCCCTTTACAAAAAATTTGCTGATTCCTGGTCTGACTAAATAGAACAGGATGTCATAACACTTTAAGTGTCGTTTAAACTACATCTATGATTTTAGTTTCTAATTCAAGGACACCGGACCAACAGGTCATGACAACTCTTTTGCTATGTAGAAGGTTTCCATGTTCTCAAAACAAAATCAAAACCTTTTCTGCTTTGCTGTTCTCTACATTCTCTCCTGACAGCATTACCACCTTTCTGCAGAAACAATAACAGACTGAGAAGCTGGTGGTTTCTCTAACAGGTGACAAGTCTCCTCCTGCCAACTCATCTTTCTCTTTGATGGGACACTGGGGCTGGGCATCCTTATGAGTGGTCACAGTGTATTACAGAACCGTAGTGGCACCAGAATGGATTCTCCAGACTCCATCAACAGATTCAAGGTGGTGTGATGGAGTCAGATAGACGAGGAAAAGCAAACTGCTCTTTTTGTCATCACCCAGGACCTAAATGACAAGACAGAAATGACTCAGAATGACCAGACACAGGTAAATAGTACTTATCAAAATGTTTTGGGGAGGCACTTAACATCTCAACAGTGTGGCACTGTGAGCGCTCAAGCAACGTGTTAGCTCGAGAGTAAAACAAAGGGAGCAGGACCTCCTTATTTTTCCTAAGGTCGAGTTTGGGTTGCAGTAAAGTTCAAGGGAATATGTCTTATTTACTTATTTTTTGAGACCCAAAGATACATTCTATTGGCTTTCTGTATCTCTGTCTCTGTCTCTCTCTCCAATTTAACAAGTTTACTGATCATTTATTAAGTATGAGGCACAGGGCAAGCCCTGAAGATACAAAATAAATAGAATAATCCTAACTCTCAAGGAGTTCACAGCTTATGAGAGAAGCAAGTTTTAATGATCTACCTGGACCTTTGGACAGCATTTCATGTGAGTTGATCCTCCTCAACATATTCTCCTCCTGGCTTCTTTGGCCCCATAATCTCCCGGTTTCATTTTTCTGGTTTCTGATTCTCGGTCTTCATTGCCAGCTCCTTCTTTTCTATCCAATCTTTAAACGATTAGCCTTTAGTCCTGGACCTGCTTTTCTTTGATTCTAACTACCGTCTTTTTTTTTTTTTTTGAGGAAGATTAGCCCTGAGCTAACATCTGCCGCCAATCCTCCTCTTTTTGTTGAGGAAGATTGGCCCTGAGCTAACATCTGTGCCCATCCTCCTCTGTTTTGTATATGAGATGCCTGTCACAGCATGGCTTCATGAGCAGTATGTAGGTCCACGCCGGATCTGAACCAGGGAACCGTGGGCCACTGAAGTGGAGTGCGTGAACTTGACCGCCATGCCACTGGGCCGGCCCTTCCATCTACCCTCTTTAGGCAATCTTCTCCCAAATTTATAAATCCAGTTCCAGCAACTCTTCTGAGCTTCAGACCCGTATCACAAGTCTGCAGTAGACATCTCCACTTAGACAAAACTTTTGATCTTCCCCTGCAATTCTGTTACTGCCCCAGGATTCTCCATCTTGGTAATTGACACTTTTGCTCATGCAGCATGACTCTCAAGTCAACTATGACACTACTTCCCTCTGCTTAACCCACAATTTCCATTCAATCGTCAAGTGCTTTAAAATAACTCTTGACACTGATCATTTCTCTTACTGTGCAAGCCACCATCCTGGTCAGGGAAACCATCATCCCTCACATAAATCTGAAATGCCGTCCCATCTGGTCTCTCCAGTCCTGCTCTTGCCCTGCTCTACTTCACCTTCTCACAGATAAAGTTTTCCAGAGGGGGGGAAAAAAAGGTGAGTAGTCTTTAAAAAGAAAACACAATACTAGCAAAATACACACGTTGTTCTTCATCTTAATTTTTTTTTTTTTTGCTGAGTAACGTATCATGAAGATCTTTTCATATCAGTCTACCTAGAACTGTTCGCAATTTTTAACAGCTGCCTACCATTCACTTGTATAACTGTATCATAATTTATTTAACCACTTCTCTGTTGATGGACACGTAGGCTGTTTTCGGTCTTTATTATAAAATAGTGCTTGGTTGAAAATCCTAGAAGAGTCATTCTTCAATACATGTCTGAGTATATCTACTGGATAAATATATAAAAGGAAAATTGCTAGGTTAAAGGCTTTGTACATTTAAAAATTTGATAAATACTACCGTGTTGCCATCCACAGAGGTTGTACCAACTTTTACTCCTACTGACAATGTAAAAATGTGCCTGCTTCTCAGCCTGGCCAACCAAGCACACTATTAAATTTTTAGTTTTTGTCAACCTGATATGTCAAAACTACACCTGATTGCAGTTGTAATTTGCACGTCTCCTGTTATGGGAAAGGGTGACTATTTTTACGGATTTTTATATTTCCTTGATTGTAATCTGTCATACTCTTTGCCCAATTTTCTGGAGTTTTCAATGTTTTTCTTATTGATTTATAGGAGTGCTTTTATTTCTTCTTAAATAATCTAATTTCCAGGTTCTTTCAGGTATCCTAGTATTTTTTAAAAGTCACAATTTAGCTAGTTTTTCCCCCTAATAATAAGTAATCATCAAATGTTAACTTCATTATAGGGGAGCCTACGTGAGATTGCCAGAAGTACCGACTTCCTGACAGTAGCTTGACAAGACTGCCTCATACCTATCCCTATACTATTTCATTTCATTTTCCTAGGAGCCCTGTGAGGCATGTGTTATTATTAACCACAAAGTGAAACTCAGAGAAGGTGAATGTCCAGAGTCACAGCTGGTAACTCTTCCACTTCTGGAATCTTAAAAGCCTAGTAATCCATAATCACTGGCCATTTTTTCAACCACACCAGGCTCTGATGTTTGATGCCTCTAATTTCTAATAATCTATTGCTCCTCTCTTTTTCCTTCTATAAACATCCAACGAACATTTTTAGGTGCCTACTATGTGCCAGGAATCCTCATGGGGTTTACATTTTAGAGGCGTTCTCACCTACAAGCAATATAAATAAATAGTAATAAAGTTTTATTACTATGAAAAAAATACATAGGATGGTTGGGAAAGTGGACAGAGAAGAATACTTTAGGCAAAATGATCAGGAAGGACCCCTTTGAGGAGCTGACATTTAAACTGAGATCAGAATAACCAAAAGAGTATTCCAGGAAAAGCAAATATCTAGGATAAGTCCTTTAAAACAAGAGCAAATCCAATGTGTTTGAAGGATTGAAAGAAGGCCAGTGTGATTGGAGAGTGATGGGAGAGGAGACTGACGAGGTGGTCTGGGATGCTGCAGAGGCTTTGCAGGCCAGCAAAGGAGTCTGGACTTTAGTCCAAGTGCAATCCCAAGGCGTGGAAAGACTCTAAGATGAGAAGCACCATGATCTGATTTCTGTTTCATGATTTATGTCACTCTAGCTGTGCTGTGGAGAATGGGGGCGAGAGAGGAAGCAGGAAAACAATTAGAAAGCTATTACAGGAGCCCAGAAGATGCTGTTTGTATTAGGGTGGTAGCAGTGGGAACAGAAAGAGACAGATCTTGGAAGTGTTTTGGAGGTACAGTTGACCTGAATTCCTCACTGATTGGACGTGAGAACTGAGGAAAAGTGCAGATTGTCTTGAATATATCTATGTGCTTTTTGACTCGAGAATTGGGAGATGGTGATGCCATTTAATTTGAAGGAGAAGACTGAAAGAATCAAGACTTTTGTATTACTGTATTATTTCCTTCTTTCCCTACGCAGCCTTAAGCTCACAGACATTGATTTTACTCTCTTCCCAATACCTTCCTGTTCCTTGCCTACTTGCCCTTTAGTCCTTCTTATCCAAAAGAACTTCCTCTGTCTACCTCCTCTGCCCCCATCCACTCCTCAATCCACTGCAATCTGGTTACTGTCCCCATTATCCCAATAAACTCTTTCTTGGCCAAACACAATGACCCTCTTGTTGCTAAATCCAAGGACTTTCAGTCCTCACTTTTCGTGACCTTTCTCTAGTATTTAACACTGCTGACAGTTGCTCTCTGTTTCTCGGACACTGCTTGCTCCTGGTCTGCCCACCTTCTGCATGTTCCTCCCCTGTATCTGCGTCTCGTCGTCTTTCAAATGTTGGCATTCTCATGAGGTTCCAGAGTAGGTCCTCTTCTCTTCTTACTCTATGCTTTTTCTCTTGGGGATTTTATCTACTTCTATGAACTATCACTTAACCTGATGATTCCAGCATAGACCTCTCTCTTGAGTTCTAGATTCTCTTGTTCAATCATGTAGTAGACAGCTGCACTTTGATAGCCCACGAACACTTCAAATTCAACATGTTTCAGTTGAGTTTGAAACTAATCACCTTTCCTCCTCAACTTAGGTTTCCTCCTGAAGTTCTCATCTTGGTGAATGGTACCACCATCCTCCCATTTATCTGAACCATAAATCTCCTCCTATTCCTCAATCCTGAAAATATAATCAATAATAAAATTCAGTTGGTTCTATGTCCTTAATATCTCTTGAATCCTTCTCCTCTCTTCATCTCCATTCTTGCTGCCTTAGTTTAGACATGCGTCACTTCTTTCCTATAATGCTAAAACAACCTCCCAGCTAGTCTCCCTGCTCACAGCATTACTCACACCAATAAATTCTCCAAGCTGCAGTGATCTTTCTAAAATGGACATTTGATCACCTCACTATGCTCTTTAAAATTTATCACTGATTCTCTACTGGCCTTAGGATAAGTTGAAACTTCTTAGGAAAACATACAAGACCTTGAGACTGGCCCCGTGGCCAAGTGGTTAAGTTCACGCGCTCTGCTTCGGTTGCCCAGGGTTTCACTGGTTTGGATCCTGGGCACGGACATGGCACTGCTCATCAGGCCATGCTGAGGTGGCATCCCACATGCCACAACTAGAAGGACCCACACTAGAATATACAACTATGTACTGGGGGGCTTTGGGGAGAAGAAGAAAAAAAAAAGATTGGCAACAGATGTTAACTCAGGGCTAATCTTAAAAAAAAAAAAAAGACATACAAGACCTTTCACATACAGGACTTTGCTGATCTTTCCAGGTGCATCCTTCAGAACTTCTGCCATGCCATTCATACAATGTATTTACTAAGAATCTACCACTTGCTGGGTACTGTCCTTCACCTTCAACTCTCTAGGCACCCCTTTCTACCTCCAGGACTTTACACATAGTATTTTCTTTGCCTGGAATACATTTCTCTTTAACCTGCCCACTTGTCTGGATTACTTCTACTCGTCCTTCAGAACTGCTCTCCAAATTCATCTTATGTGGTTAGGGACCCGTCCAAAGACCTGCCTGTTGATATTATCTCACTGTCTCATGATCAACTGTGCACTCATCTGTCGTCAACTGTGTACTCATCTGTCTCCTCAATATACTATAAGGTCCTTCGGAGCAGACTGTTTTATTTATCTTTGTATTCCCAGTGCCTAGCACAGTACCTGACACATAGCAGGCACTCAATAATGAATAAAGTGGTAGAGTTGGCTTTCAAAGTCAAGTCCTTTCTCTCTGGCACAAATCTCACATTTCTCCATGCTACTTCTTTACATTTTGAATTTGAAAATTTCAAAAATCTGTACCAGGCATATTTTTGCCTATCAGTAAATAAAATACAGGCAAACAGATTATTGGTTGAATGAAGATTCAGTTGATTATTTCTTGTACAGCCCTTCCTCATCATTCCACTGTTTTGCTCATCAAAGTACTCTGGGCTAACTAAATCTAAAATTACTGAAAGACCTTTCTATACACTTTTATATCCTTTCTACCTCTTCTCCTGCTGCTTCCACAATACCACCAAGCAAGCAGAGAGTAAGTACATTGGGAATAAGGTCGATTTTATTTGATTGTCTGGCAACTGACACTAAAAAATGATATATCAACAGCAAATCATTTCCTCCAAGATCTCTATGGATAGATGTTAATGTTTCAGCATCAAAATTTAACATGGCAAAATCCAGCTAAAATTGAAATTTTTATGTAGTGAGTTCATATAATCACAGAATTTTGTAACTGAAAGGAAACTTAGAGATCCTTTAGTTCAGCACTTTTGTTAAGCTTCCATGAGGAAACCTGCGATGGCTCATGCAAGGTCATTCAGTCTATAGGAGAAGTGGGAGCAAACTCCCTAAGTATCATCAGCTAGCATTCCTCAATGCCATATATACCCTATTACTTTCCATCTAAACAACTTATCTAAATCAGAACCCACCTAAGTATTTACATAGTGTTTATCTTTATGATATTGCCTTTGTGATATCCTCTTTTAAAAGAGGAAGGAACTGAAAAAAAGAAAAGCATGGCTGTTTTGTCCAGGGATATAGGGGAATTGGTAAAAGAGACAATTAGTGCACAAAATGGTGGGCTCCCATTTGCAGCATAGCCTTGTAATCACACTCTGTTCTCTGAGCGCCCCAGTGCTAACCCAAGCTTATTTGTGCTCCTGGGGCCTGGATTCCATTCAATTCTATGCCTTATTTAGTCTAAATTATTTCCCCAGCTTCAGTGTGCATTTCTTGAGCTTCATTTTAGAAATATCATACTTAAGTCTACTCTCTCCCTGAGTTTGTTTCAGTTCTAATGCTGAGGAATGAAGATTCTGGGTAAAAGAAATAAAGATGCTGGGTTTTTCTCGGTTTTACCTTTCAAGAATGGTTTTCTCAAATGGCAACTGGCAGTCTACTTTCTTCCCCAAATGACGATGTTTTCCATGGGAATTAGAATTTAATTGGAATAATTTGTTTTCATGGAAAGCACAGATTTCTTTGCAAGAGGATCAGTTTGATAATGTTTTACCAGCCAGCGCTACGAGACCAAATATAAACCAGTTCTGAGAAACAGGAAGTGAACCTGACTGGTCTAGCCTGCATGTCCCAGGCAGTGACGCAAATACAGAAATCAAATTAGGAAAACAAGATACGTGGGTGTGAGGCGATCGATAACAATCCAGTATGCTGCAACAGAAGCAAGAACGCCTGTGACCAAATGCCATTCATTTTAATAACACCCGGAGAAGTTTGATTTCCACCTAAGACGCCAGTGATCAGAAAGAGCAGGATGAGCTGGAGTTCCCTAGCAACCGCATGGGCTTCTGAGACAGTCATCAGCTTTTCAGTTAATCTTGCCAACCCCTCACTTCTAAATGTATGACTGACATAAAAAAAAAAAAAAAAAGATGTTTCAGAAATTGCTTTGAAATTCCCAGGAACGAAATGGAAAGGACTAACAATAATAAAAGAAAACTTGTCCTGAGAAGTGCACGCAGGTAAAAGAAGTAACGTTTGCATGTGCCCAGCCTGTCCCCACATTCACTGCTCTCACTTCTGTTTCTGAACCCCTGGGGGTAAAGGGCAGCGGAGGTGAAGCTGTTCAGAGTGGAAGGCAGTCCCCTTATCCAACAGGAATCACAGCCTGAAAGTGGGGTGGGCCGTTCATGTAAGGCAGGAGGCTGCCGAGGGTGTAGGGCGGGAGGGAATATAAGGCATAGTTGTCTTTCTCCTTTAAGAATCAATTACCTTGATTGAAGGAGCTTGGGGAAGGAGGGTGGTGAAGGGAATGAAGCTATTTTTCCTATTGATTCTTTAATTGCGCCAGAGGCTGTTTGTCCGAGGCCACTGGCCAAGAGCATTATTTTCGTGGCCAAAGTGAGGTTGGGCAGGTTTCCATCCCCTTCCCTAGTTTTAAACAAGACGACCCATAAGGCGCCGCCAGGCTATAGGATTATGGTGTATGTTGACAGCTACTAGCTGTATACCTTAAAGCGCCAGAGCTGACAGGGTGATGGTTCCCAAAAGCTGAATCTTTGCCTCTGGCTCTGTCCTGGGTTCGGGATGCACAACTCCTCTGTGTAGTCTGGGTCAACGGCGGGGCGTTATTCGCATTGTAATTATTGCTGCGTTTGGCCGGTCATCCTTATTATGGCCTGGGTCGCTCCCTTTCAGCTGGACACTGGGCTCCTTCAGTTTGGCTGGGGTGACTCCCAGTTTTTCCCGCCTCCCCATCTAACCCCCCTGCGCGCTCCCTTCCCAAGGCGACCACCTGCGCCGCCCCACTTACCATCTGCCCCGCGGGGAGGGCCCCCCGGGGTAGCGGAGCCCTCCCTGCTCCCGGGCGGTTCTGGGGGAGCTCGGTGTTTGCCTTCAGCCCTTCGCTACCGGAGAGATCAGGTTCCTCCCCTCCTCCCCCTCCAGCTCCGGCCGCCGCCGCCGCCTCCTTCTTGCATGACACAGCAGAACCGCAGCTGCTGCAGCAGGTCCCAACCATCCGCCCAGGAAGCGCCGCAACCCGGGCTCGGGAGGGGCGGAGGGGGGCGAGGCAGGGGTCACCGCCGAGGGGCATTCTTGCCCCCACTTTGCACCACACACTCCTTTCCCAGCCCAGGGGCACGGGAACAAAATCAGGCTAAAGCCGACCAGGCCAAGCCGTTGAGGAATGCTGGGGTTTGGCGTCAGAAGGGATGGGACCAGAGAGAAGGGTGTGAAGGAGACCCCAGTAGGGGCAGGACATTGCAGGTAAAGAAGGGGAAGAAGAGGCCGAGAAGTCAAGGGCCAGACTGTGAAGGAGACTAAAGGAGGTCAAAGAGAGGTAAGGAGGTAGCGTTGCTGAGAAGGGAGACCGAGCTGGGGGGGGGGGGGGGGGGGGGGGGGGGGGGGGGGGGGGGGGGGGGG